>NC_068355.1:67471545-67539045 GCF_020536995.1 Dreissena polymorpha | reverse complement strand
CACAGGCTAATCTATGAAGACACTTTATGCACACAGACTGCACAGGCTAATCTATGAAGACACTTTATGCACACAGACTGCACAGGCTAAACTATGACGACACTTTATGCACACAGGCTGCGCAGGCTAATCTATGAAGACACTTTATGCACACAGACTGCACAGGCTAATCTATGACGACACTTTACGCCCACAGACTGCACAGGCTAATCTATGATGACACTTTATGCACACAGACTGCACAGGCTAATCTATGACTACACTTTATGCACACAGACTGCACAGGCTAATCTATGAAGACACTATATGCACACAGACTGCACAGGCTAATCTATGAAGACACTTTATGCACACAGACTGCACAGGCTCATCTATGATGACACTTTATGCACACTGGCTGCACAGGCTAATCTATGACAACACTTTATGCACACAGACTGCACAGGCTAATCTATGAAGACACTTTATGCACAGACTGCACAGGCTAATCTATGAAGACACTTTATGCACACAGGCTAATCTATGAAGACACTTTATGCACACAGACTGCACAGGCTAATCTATTAAGACTCTTTATGCACACAGACTGCACAGGCTAATCTATTATAACACTTTATGCACAAAGACTGCACAGGCTAATCTATGATGACACTTTATGCACACAGACTGCACAGGCTTAACTATGAAGACACTTTATGCACACAGACTGCACAGGCTAAACTATGACGACACTTTATGCACACAGGCTGCGCAGGCTAATCTATGAAGACACTTTATGCACACAGACTACACAGGCTAATCTATGAAGACACTTTATGCACACAGACTGCACAGGCTAATCTATGAAGACACTTTATGCACACAGACTGCACAGGCTTATCTATGACGACACTTTATGCACACAGACTGCACAGGCTAATCTATGAAGACATTTTATGCACACAGGCTAATCTATGAAGACACTTTATGCACACAGACTGCACAGGCTAATCTATGAAGACACTTTATGCACACAGACTGCACAGGCTAATCTATGAAGACACTTTATGCACACAGACTGCACAGGCTAATCTATGAAGACACTTTATGCACACAGACTGCACAGGCTAATCTATGAAGACACTTTATGCACACAGGCTAATCTATGAAGACTCTTTATGCACAGACTGCACAGGCTAATCTATGAAGACACTTTATGCACACAGACTGCACAGGCTAATCTATTATAACACTTTATGCACAAAGACTGCACAGGCTAATCTATGACAACACTTTATGCACACAGGCTGCACAGGCTAATCTATGAAGACACTTTATGCACACAGACTGCACAGGCTAATCTATTATAACACTTTATGCACAAAGACTGCACAGGCTAATCTATGACAACACTTTATGCACACAGGCTGCACAGGCTAATCTATGAAGACACTTTATGCACACAGACTGCACAGGCTAATCTATGACGACACTTTATGCACACAGACTGCACAGGCTAAACTATGACGACACTTTATGCACACAGACTGCACAGGCTAATCTATGAAGACACTTTATGCACACAGGCTAATCTATGAAGACACTTTATGCACACAGGCTAATCTATGAAGACACTTTATGCACACAGACTGCACAGGCTAAACTATGACGACACTTTATGCACACAGACTGCACAGGCTAATCTATGAAGACACTTTATGCACACAGGCTAATCTATGACTACACTTTATGCACAAAGACTGCACAGGCTAATCTTTGAAGACACTTTATGCACACAGACTGCACAGGCTAATCTATTATAACACTTTATGCACACAGACTGCAAAGGCTAATCTATGACGACACTTAATGCACACAGACTGCACAGGCTAATCTATGAAAACACTTTATGCACACAGGCTGCACAGGCTAATCTATGAAGACTCTTTATGCACACAGACTGCAAAGGCTAATCTATGAAGACACTTTATGCACACAGACTGCACAGGCTAATCTATGACAACACTTTATGCACACAGGCTGCACAGGCTAATCTATGAAGACACTTTATGCACAGACTACACAGGCTAATCTATGAAGACTCTTTATGCACACAGACTGCAAAGGCTAATCTATGACGACACTTAATGCACACAGACTGCACAGGCTAATCTATGAAAACACTTTATGCACACAGACTGCACAGGCTAATCTATGACAACACTTTATGCACACAGGCTGCACAGGCTAATCTATGAAGACACTTTATGCACAGACTACACAGGCTAATCTATGAAGACACTTTATGCACACAGGCTAATCTATGAAGACACTTTATGCACAAAGACTGCACAGGCTAATCTATGAAGACACTTTATGCACACAGGCTAATCTATGAAGACTCTTTATGCACACAGACTGCACAGGCTAATCTATGAAGACACTTTATGCACACAGGCTAATCTATGAAGACACTTTATGCACACAGGCTAATCTATGAAGACACTTTATGCACAGACTGCACAGGCTAATCTATGAAGACACTTTATGCACACAGGCTAATCTATGAAGACACTTTATGCACAGACTACACAGGCTAATCTATGAAGACACTTTATGCACAGACTGCACAGGCTAATCTATGAAGACACTTTATGCACACAGGCTAATCTATGAAGACACTTTATGCACAGACTACACAGGCTAATCTATGAAGACACTTTATGCACAGACTACACAGGCTAATCTATGAAGACACTTAATGCACACAGGCTAATCTATGAAGACACTTTATGCACAGACTACACAGGCTAATCTATGAAGACACTTTATGCACAGACTGCACAGGCTAATCTATGAAGACACTTTATGCACACAGGCTAATCTATGAAGACACTTTATGCACAGACTACACAGGCTAATCTATGAAGACACTTTATGCACACAGGCTAATCTATGAAGACTCTTTATGCACACAGACTGCACAGGCTAATCTATGAAGACACTTTATGCACAGACTACACAGGCTAATCTATGAAGACACTTTATGCACAGACTGCACAGGCTAATCTATGAAGACACTTTATGCACACAGGCTAATCTATGAAGACTCTTTATGCACACAGACTACACAGGCTAATCTATGAAGACACTTTATGCACACAGGCTAATCTATGAAGACTCTTTATGCACACAGACTGCACAGGCTAATCTATTATAACACTTTATGCACACAGACTGCAAAGGCTAATCTATGACGACACTTAATGCACACAGACTGCACAGGCTAATCTATGAAAACACTTTATGCACACAGACTGCACAGGCTAATCTATGACAACACTTTATGCACACAGGCTGCACAGGCTAATCTATGAAGACACTTTATGCACACAGACTGCACAGGCTAATCTATGACGACACTTTATGCACACAGACTGCACAGGCTAATCTATGACGACACTTTATGCACACAGACTGCACAGGCTAATCTATGAAGACACTTTATGCACACAGGCTGCACAGGCTAAACTATGACAACACTTTATGCACACAGACTGCACACGCTAATCTATGAAGACACTTTATGCACACAGACTGCACAGGCTAATCTATGAAGACACTATATGCACACAGGCTGCACAGGCTAATCTATGAAGACACTATATGCACACAGACTGCACAGGCTAATCTATGAAGACACTTTATGCACATGAATTTAACCCTTTTTTCACAGAGCATGGTCCATATACTAATATAATATAATAAGCAAAATGACTTTGTTGACAAAGACACTTCTCACACAAAGCTTTGCCAAATCCTTTACATTAATGACCTTTTTTTATCAAAAGATCTTGATGTATAGGGCATATTCTTTTACACTGTATATCTCGTAATTCATAATATTGGAAGTGGTATAATCTATTTGATCTTACCCATATCTCCAAAAATATACGAAGCAACTGCTTTAAACTCTTCATTCTGTGACAGTTCGTCCAAAACACCTCGTACAGTCTTCCGTGTGATCCTCATAAATTTGTTCATCACCAGCTGGTAGATCCCCGTCTTGATTGCAATCTTGGCCACCCACTTGGGGATCACCTTGGGGATGATGACGCCCATAAAAGCACCCCTACATTCCTAAGACAGCCAGAGTATTTGTGCTTCAATATAATAAATACTTTGAAACTAATTTTATTTGTCAGAATTGTTTAGGTTCTGTGTGGTTCCAATAAACAACGAAAACTAATGTTCAAGATATCATTGGTACAAATATTCTTACTCAATCTCATGCAGATCTGACAATAAATGCGGCCTCTTGATTGTTAACAAGGTTTTACTATTGCCATATAAGAAAAATGCCCCGCCCCTGGGTGGCTATGTTATTCAACCAACTGGCATCATTTTTGAACTCGTCCAACATATCATTGCGATGAATCTTCTTACCATGTTTCATGAAGATTGGATAATATATGTGGCATCTAGAGTGTTAACACGGTTTTACTATAGCCATATACATATAGCCATATAAGGAAAAATGCCCCGCCCCTTGGCAGCCATGTTTTCAAGCAAACGTAACCATTTTCAAACTCATCTAAGATATCATTGAGACCAATCTTCTGACCAAATTTCATAAAGATTGGACAATAAATGTGGCCTCTAGAGTGTTAACAAGGCAAATGTTGATGCCACACAACGCACAACGCACCACACACGACGGACAAAGGCGATCACAAAAGCTCACCATGAGCACATTGTGCTCAGGTGAGCTAAAAAAAAACATAATAAGTTCATGATTCAAACCATGTTTTTGATCATAATAAGTTCATGATTCAAACCATGTTTTTGATCATGAAAGGCACTGATTGTAATGGTGGAAACTTATGACAAACACTACAAAAATCATTAAACAGTCAAAATGCCTTAGCATTACCTTCAAAATGCCAATGAACTTGGCAATGGCATCTTTTTCTGTAGGGAAATGTTCTTCCAAATTCTTGGCAAATATCTCATAGGACCCACTCTTCATTGGATAAAACTTGGCCTTGCCGATTGGCCCAATGGTGACCTGAAAAAAATATACACAGAGGACTTGAACACAAGCCCTAAATGCTTTCATAATTGTTAGTTCATACATACTACCACATTAATTCTATGTTTCCTTAGTTGGTGAGTATGTGTTTGGACTCCACAAACAAATGTTCATATTATTATTGAGCCCAATTAATTATGGATACTTTAAAGAAAAGAATGATATATATTTGGTGTTTGTAATTGTATAATCATTGGGAATTATAACACCCAAAACAAGTTATGGTATTGCAGTGGAAAAAAGTGATGTTTGCAGGGTTTGCGTATCCATTTAACCCAATTATGCCTAGTGGACTCTCCCGTTCTTCTAAATTGGATCAATTTATGTCTAAAATTAGGGATGTCTAGTATATTTATTTCTATATTTAGAATATTTCTTACATTACAGTTACCGAAAAGACGTGTATTATTTAAACCTTTTATTTTGACAGATGGCAAACGAAACACTAAGCAACAGGTTGATATACTTGTATAGGAAATACTTCGAAGTTTACGTATCATGGTGCGTGTATGAGAAGTTTGTAACATAGTGTTGTCAACTGCAGGCTGTTCACCATGCTTAAATAACTGTCGCATGCACAGGTGATTAGCGTGTGGCTATGATATTTATTAGTGAAAACATCATTTTGAATGATAAATAATCATATTATAACGAAAAATCAACTTTTCTGAAAATTCACTATCAAATAAATATATAACATTTGTTTTTTTCAGAAAAGTTGATTTTCGTTATAATATGATTATTTATCATTCAAAATGATGTTTTCACTAATTTTCTTGCCTAGTGTATTTGCAGCAAAATTGCCCTCTTTATGCCAACTAGCTTGTTTTTATTCATCAGACAGACATCTAATAGAATTGTTTACAAGGAATACAATTTTGGAGATCTATAAAAACCTGACATGTCATAATAGATTGACCTATGAAAACCATGATTTATTTAACTTTTTTTTCTAAAAGTGACCCAGCTATTTCTTTTCAATTTTTTCTGATAGAAATATATTCCTAAATTTCAATATATATACATGTATATAAATGCCCCTGAATCCTTGAACGTAAGAACATTTCTGTGAAATTAATTTGAAAACCTGCAAGTGGTTTTAAAAAAGAAGATTTTTAATATTTCCAAATAGCCAAAAACCTAGACCCTAGCTGAGCTTAAAATGAGTTGCTTTGTGCGAAAATGGATTTTAATCCATATGCCCATAGCGCAGCTCCAGGCAAGCTCACCCACATGGTCTGGTCAGGCGCTGTCCTGTTCACTAATGAGACCAGCAAACCTTGCATTACTTTACAGCGGACAGCTAAGCTTCTGACCAGACTTATGCATTCATAGTTTCCCCTGGAGCTACGCTGGCCAAATATGACATAAGAACCCTTTTTGCGTGATGCCGTTCAAATATGCTAGCAAGTTTGCTGGAAATATTTTACCCAAAATTTCCACAAATAAAAATATAATACCATAACTGGTGAATCGGCAAAGAATAAATACATAATGTATAAGTAACTACAGCTTTGTCACAAACGTGACGTATACCCCCAAGTGCCGCATTGACACAGACTATTTTGCATGCTGTCTTCACAAAACAAAAGAATCTAATTTATGGTGATTTTTAAGAATTATTATGCCATTATCATTTATGGCCATTTCGACCTTTGAACTCTTGAATTCTTTTGCATGACACGCCGTCCAATGACTGTGAACAAAATTAATGTACAGTCATTTTAAAATCCCACAATGAATGACATAGTTATGGCCCGGACAAGCTCATTCATGGCCATTTTTTACTTTTGAACTCCAAGTGTGACCTTGACCTTGGAGATATCGACATAATTCTTTCGCGCGACACAAAGTCCAATTATGGTGAACAAATGTGCCAACTGATTTCAAAATCTCACAATGAACAACATAGTTATGGCCCAGACAAGTTCAATTATGGCCATATTGATCTTTGAACTCAAAGTGTGACCTTGACCTTGGAGATATCGATGTAAATTCTTTTGTGCAAAACACAGTCCAATGATGTTGAACAAATGTGCCAAATGATTTTAAAATCTCACAATGAATGACATAGTTATGGCCCGGACAAGCTCATTTATGGCCATTTTTGACCTTTGAACTCAAGGTATGACCTTGATCTTGGAGATATCGACGTGATTCTTTCGCGCGACACATCGTCCAATTATGGTGAATAAATATACCAAGTCATTTAAAAATCTAAAGGTAAATGACATAGTTATGGTCCGGACAAACTTTCGCTTTAAAACACACTAATTGACCCCGTGACCTAGTTTTTGACCCGGCATGACCCATATTCAAACTTGACCTAGACATCATTTAGATACAACTTGTGACCAAGTTTGGTAAATATCTAATGAAATTTCGGGACGACAGACCGACAGACAGACCGACAAAGTGACTCCTATATAGCCCCCATTACCAATGGTTATGGGGGTATAACAAGAGCTGTCAGAGGACAGCCCGCTCGACTATTTGAGTGCTTGACAGTATAACGTAAGTCATTATGGGGAAATTTGTTCATATTCAATAATTTATTAGACGATCTTTCAAAAATAAAAAAAGGAAACAAAAAATTATCTTTTGGGGGGGGGGGGGGTTGAGAGGGGGTATAATGTGGGGTGTGGTCATTTATTAGACGATCTTTAAAAAAAAAAAGGAAAAAAAAGATAACGTGGGGTGGGGTAATTTAATAGATGATGTTAAAAAAAAAAATGGGGGGGAGGGAAGTTGGGGGGTGGGGGGGGGTGAGAGGGGGTTTAATGTGGGGTGGGGTAATTTAATAGATGATGTTAAAAAAGAATTGGGGGGGGGGAGTTGGGGGTAGGGGGGTGAGAGGGGGTAAAATTTGGGGTGTGGAAATTTATTTGATGATGTTTTAAAAAAAAAATTGAGGGGGAGGTTGGGGGGAGAGGGATTCTGGGTAGGGGCGTGGGGTATTGTTTGGGTGGAATCCATTGTGGTATTCACGTAAGTGTTGTTTTGTCAAAGTAATAATAAAATGTGATCATAAATAAAGAATTTATGGCTATTTAAGCAAAATGATATGTCAAAGGATATAGGAAATATTTGGGGTAGTACGCAAAGTTTAACATAGATTTATCAATAATATGCACTTTCTAAGTATAAAAGGAGCAATAATTCTGTCAAAATGCTTGATACAGTTGTATGCTCTTGTTTATAGGTTGGGGTCATGATGGTAAACAAGTATGCAAAATATGAAAGCAATATGTCAAGGCACATTGAAAATATTTGGGGTAGTATGCAAACTTTAACATTTGCTGCATATTCAAAGTGGAAAAGGGGCCATAATTATGACAAAATGCTTGATAGAGTTGTCTGGTCATGTTTATAGGTTGGGGTCATGTTGTTTAACAAGTATGCAAAATATAAAAGCAATATGTCAAATGATATAGGAAATATTTGGGGTAGTACGCAAAGTTTAACAAAGCTTTATCAATAATATGCATATTCTAAGTATAAAAGGGGCAATAATTCTGTCAAAATACTTGATACAGTTGTATGCTCTTATTTATAGGTTGGGGTCATGATGGTTAACAAGTATGCAAAATATGAAAGCAATATGTCAAGGGACAATGAAAATATTTGGGGTAGTACGCAAACTTTGACATTTGCTGCATATTCTAAGGGCAAAAGGGGCCATAATTATGACAAAATGCTTGATAGAGTTGTCTGCTCTTGTTCATAGGTTGGGGTCATGTTGGTTAACAAGTATGCAAAATATGAAAGCAATATGTCAAGGGACAATGAAAATAATTGGGGTAGTACCAAAACTTTAACATTTGCACGCTAACGGCATGGCACGGAACGGAAACGCTGACGCCGGGTTGAGTAGGATATCTCCACTATATATATAATAGTCGAGCTAAAAACTGTTAACACTTATACTTAAAAAAGGTTGGTGAATACAAATCTTGGCTAGCAAACTTCAGAAAATTATAATTTCATGGACTGCATCAGTTTAAGATATATATTATCTATTTGGCGAGTAAAGGATCAATAAATGATCCGTATTTGTCTCACCGTATCAAACACTTCCCCCAAAGGCTCCCACACAACCTGACCCTCTGTCAACTGATCCATGTAAATGCGTGTCATGTCTCCCTCCATCATCTTTCCAACATAATGAATACCTGCAAATAGCAATAAAGGTAAAACCTTTTTTTTACGCTCAGCATTATTTTTCTGCATTTTGGGAATGGAGCCGGGTCCGTTTAGTTTGGGAAAAATTGCTGTGTTTTGACTTAAATCGGAAAATTTGTGTTGTTGTTGTTTTGCTAAAAAATGCTTCAAAATTGAGAATATGTGTCTTTTCAGTATTATATTAACTAAGATTGAACTTATATGGATGGGAGATAAACTAAGTATTAAGATCTAAACAAAAATGGTCTTTTTGTTTGGAAACCTTCCATTGGAAATTTTAAGCTCCCATTTGAGAAAAATATAATTATTATACTTTTTTCCATTTGGAATGGGGCCCATTACAGGACCCGATTTTGAATGAAAACACACACTGAAGCTGATTACAGCGGAAGTCAAAGCCTTATTGAACCATTCTCAAGTCTGTTTCTTGGGACTAAGAACCAGAAGTTAGAGTATTTGAGTGAGATCGAAAGAACAATACCACTGTGGGAATCAAATCCATGACCTCCAGGTCGCTTGGAGGACACCATATCCAATGTGTCAATGCAATCTTTTAAGTAGAAATTTAAGTCAGATACATAATTTATTAACAGTACACAAGTCGGTTTAGATTAAAATGGTCCTTGGCTATGATTAGTTTTGAGTTATTGATCAAAGAAGATACATGTAGGATATAACTAAGCTTTTTTCATTGACATCACATATCACCACAAACATTTTTATAAAGATTCATAGTAAAGGCACAAACACTTTTTTCAATTTATTTCAATACTATGTACCTGTGTCAAATTCATATCCCTTCTCCACAAATGTATGACAGCATCCGCCAGCCTGGTCATGTTGTTCTAGAACAAGGACCTTGTGACCTGCCCTCCCCAGCAACACTGCAGTAGACATGCCTCCTATCCCACTGCCTATGATGATGGTGTCTATGTTGTCTGGAACCTTCTGAGCTTTGAATCCTAGTGCAAAATATTATAAACTCCGGGGAACTTGCTAAATAAGGCTTACATTTCTGCAACTCTTAAAACATGACTCAATATGTAGTACATCATTACATAACTGACTTCATTTATTATTTGGTACCTACCACCTTCTATGTTTTGGTAATGTCTTGGTCATGTTGTTTTGGTAATGTCTCAGTCATGTCGAAACAAGCAAACATAGACACTAATGAAAAGTGTAAACATGACAAACTGGGGCAAGGCTCTGTTAAGATGATTATGCCAAAATGAAGTTTGCATTGAAGCATCTTTAGTCTTACAGGGCTCTTTTCCTTCTTTAGCAAGGGCCTTATAATTAATATAGACCCCTTCTCCTAAGAAAATTTCTTTCAAATTATGCATTTTTCCAAAATTTCAAGCTTACTTTGGGAAATGTCTTCCACTTTTTCAGTTTTGTTGATCATTTTCCCCCCAAAATGGAAGGCCATGGTAATTGTGAAAATCATATCTCTGTTTCTATTGATCAAGCTACATGTAACATCAAAATTGTAAATTTAAGTCTTTTTCCATGGCATAATTATGCTCTACCACATTACCGCTATTTGAAACATCATATTAATTAAACTTTTAACTGCAAGAACTTTGTGAAGTTTGCATGGTATTTATTAAAGTATATGCATACAAATGTATTCAATAAATATGAATAACATTATATTGACTGCAGTTTTTTGTATCTCTTAAAATTTCTTTTTTCTTTCTTGACATTTAAAATAAGGGTCATTTGATTCCTGGTTTTAAATATTAATAGAAATCCCTGAAGCCTGTACATGTTCCATGGCCCCTACCCTCTCAGTGAAGTAGGAGACACAATATACTCTACACGTTTGTGGTCATGACATTATTTTTAACCAATGCCTTTTTCCCCTAAACTCTTATAATTTAAGGGAAATTTCTGGCAAAAATATGAGCACATATATTAAAGTGCTTGCTTAAACACTTGTAACAATTGCAAACTATTTTGAAAATATGCCATGCTTATTTATTTTGACACCCAAGACATTTGTTTGTACATAACAAACATTTTTCCAAATATACACACCTTAAAAAAATTTGATATCATTTATAACACATTTTTTGCCTGTGATTAAAAATATTTTTCTACATATGGGGGGGGGGGGGGGCAAGTGATGTTACTGTGAATGTGAAAACAGTGTGTAAATCTGAAAAGAAAACCTAACACTCAATCCAGGGCCCTGTAGACACATTATTAATTGTGCTTGATTTGTTATTGTTGGCTCTTGTACTTCCTAAACGTTGGCCGGGTACTCTTAAGAATACTTTAATGTACCACGGACATGGAAAATATGCTCACATGTACCTGGCAAATAAGACTGCACTTGAGCTTTATTCCTGCTAAAATCCGATGTTGTAAAATGCGCTATGGAATACGAAACAAAATTCTCTTTGAACTGAACCTGCCTCAATCAACATGCCTATTTGAGTAGGAGTTTCCGTAATATAGAGGCTATTTGAAAGAGTTATATAATAAATATGATCATAATTAATTAAAACAAGAGCATCGCGTAACGGGTGCAGTTTTGAATAGATTAGATGAAAGCTTGTCAGACCTTTGACCTAGTGACCAAAAAATGGGATGTCGCATGTAGAACTCATCAAGGTGCAGCTACATATGAAGTTTCAAAGTTGTAGGTTGAAGCACTTTGATTTTAGAGCCATTGTTCAAAACCTTGACAAAATGTTAAGGTTTTAGCACAACGCGGACGACGACTGACACGACACGACGAGCTGGCTATGACAATACCTAGAGTTTTCTCAGAAAACAGCCGAGCTAAAAATTAGCTGACAACAACCAATTAAGCGTTAGATTTCCCAGGTAATCTTCAGTATATTTTCCATACCCAACTTCAAGGTATATTTGAGTTTAGTTGAGAGTATCTGGGGTTCATTTAAGTAGTACCATGCAGAGCCGACAATGACCGATGGAGCCAAAATTATCAAAAGAAGACAGGATACCTACTTTGTTTCAGGATCTTGTTTCGCAGATTGTGATCTGTTACAACTGGTTTAGGTGACTTGACATTTTTAATAGAAAATGGATTTGGACCGGATTTGGATCCAAAAAACATCACTGACAATGCATAAAAAAAGCAGTACAGCAATATTAAAGCCAAAGGTACCACTGGATTAGCAACAATGTAATCAATTATTCCAAAATACGCCATGGTAATGAATCAAAGTCAAAGTTCTTCCTGAAATAAGTGTTTGTCAAGTGAACCAAGTGAACATTGAACCTCCACCCGAAATCTGACACTGATCAGAATCATTAGAAGCTTGACATACAAAAAGTACAACAACAACAACAATACCTACTCCACTATGTCGATAAATACTTAATACATTTTTACATAAAATTCAGTATTACTTAGTAGACGAATTATTTTCCCGTGGGTGTTAAAAAGGGCATTATATTTTAAAGCGTTCTGATCGAGTATATTTATGTGAAAAATATTGAATACAATACAGTTTACAAATGGTTGTAATGCTAGTCATTCAAACGCCCAATGGACGGACTTCGTGTCAAATAAGTAAACACAAAGTTTTTCATACGTTTTTGGAGATGTCATAGTATATTGACTGTCGTGACACAATACAATGGATACAGAGGCTAATGAACAGCTGGAAACCTTCAGGAAACAATGGAAAAAGGAACTGTCTAGAAGACGTAAAGCAGAAAAAAGCCTTTCCAAGTCACTAAGCCAAGTCACCAAAGTTGTTGCATGTAAGGACATTCCATCAGAAGTTCCTATCTTTGTTCCATGTACAGAGGCTCAATGTGCAATTGACAACACCAATAGACAGGGAACCAATAGATGTAATGGTAATGATGATCTTATATCGTCTTGCTTGATAAGCGTCAAAACTTCACCCGCTGTGAGAGAACACTTGCTCAATTTCCCATCAGCCTCATGTGGAAATGATAATTGTCATGGCAACCATATAATACATATATCATCAGATGGTTCGCCAGAAATAAGATCACCAAAAAGGCATTCAGGCGCAGAGTATACAAAACATAAATTGAAAAGATTGAAACATCAGAAGCTTGAAGATATTTTCTTGGAAAGGCAGACCTCTGATGTTCCTATGGAAAGGTTGCTTGACCGTCTTATATCAGATATCGTAAGTGTATTAATAAATTTTTTAACCCTTTACCGCTTAGCTACGTAATTTTACCCATTTCTAGTTCCTTTTAAATTTAATTAAAGACCTTTCTTATTAGATTCAAGTTTTAAAGGCTTCAATTTCAACCCTTAGATACTGATGAGCAGCAAACAACATAAAACCTGAACAGACTGCAAGTTACTCGCAGGCTGGTCTGATTTTATGCTGTTTGCCCATAGCCATTTTTACTTTGCTTCTGAGAGGGAAAGGGTTAATGTTCTGCAATTCCATGTAGTGCAACAGACTGACCCTGAACCTATCTATCTACATGTATATATACTGCCAAGCGCCCTTTTAGACTCCGTTTCCTGGGAAGAACCAGTTCTTGGTGTCTATGGAGGAGATAATGAGAACGCTTCCAGAGCAGGGAGCGAACCCACGAACTCCCGATCGCTAGGCAGACATCTCATCCACTACACCACCGCGATCTTATTGGATACCCAGGATTTTTTTGGCCCGATTTTATAGCTGAAATTCGGCTATGTTCCCAATCCCAAAAAGTATACTTTTTTCCCAAAATGTGGCAAAAAATTCCCAATTTCCAAAAAAACAAAAAAAAAAGCATTTTTAAAAAAAAAAAAAGAAGTGTCTATGGTATTTTATCTCAATTTTAATTCAATTACATCTAACAAAGTATTATATGATTTTCAATTTGTTTTTCAAATTTGAATGATTATAAAGAGTTATATCAAATTTAGTATTTCCCTAATCAGTGGACTTTTCGTTTGGAATAAAAAAGGCTAATGAATTTATTTTCCTAATTTCATGAAAATGCAGATAAAATTCCCAATTCCAAAGCAATGGGCTATCTTCCCAAAAAGTGGGAAAAAAACCCTGATACCTGTCTGGCTGGTTGAAAGGGACCTTTTCACGTTTTGGTAAATAAAGGAAATAGAATTAAATGGTTAAAGATAATGTTTGTTGAAAATATAATATTTGTAAGGGTCAATTATTGTACCATTTAGTTCGACTGACTGACCCTGAACCTTACTGAACTAAATGTTGGTATTAAACAGGCTTTATTAATCATCAGGTCAGGTCATGCAATACCTAGTTGTTTAACCGACTGACCCTAAACCCAACTGGTCTCTGGTCTTTTTGGCTTTATGTATGAATATTAAATATAATACATTATTGTGACTAAGTCACAATAATTTACTATACTAATACTTATGTACAGTTAATTTTTGACAAGACAGAATGGCGTCAGATGTAAAAATATGTTTATTTTACTTTTTTTTCTGGTTTATAAAAAAGGCTGTACAACGGACCTGATCCCAGAGCAAACGGATCCAATCCCAAACCAAAATGTTAAAAAATGCAAAATTTCCAAAGAAGGCATTGTCTAATTATTATTTCATAAACATTTTACCTGATATATAACAGTTACTATAATGTATATGATTTTTCCCAAAATATCAAAGAAAAGGCCTTATGTGTCAATTTTTGTTGTTAAATCAAAATCCCAATTTAGTCCATTTTGTCAATGAACAATTCCCAAATTTGCCATTTTATCAATTAAAAAAACAACAATTTGACAATTATGCAGACTCCTTTTCCCAAAATGATTAGAAAATCTCTTGTTTCATCTACTGGCCTCACCTTCAAATTTCGTTAGTGCTGTAATTGTGCTTTCTATATATATATTCAGTGTAACTGAACATTTTAAAAATATACTGCTGCTTTATTAATTTAACCCATTAAAGTGATATTATGGGCATTTTTTCACTGTTGAATTGAGCTGAAAAGAATTAACATGTCAAAAGACTAAGTTAAAATGTGGTTACTGACCAATTATCTGCAACTCATCTTGCTACCAGTTGTTTATAAAAATATATTTTATATTTGATATTTTACGTGACTGGTGAGTCCTGTAAGCTGAAATGATCCTTAAAACAAATTTGTGTCTTTGTGTCGTATGAACAAATCTGCACTAAAACTAAATTTAGTATCACATCGTTCATGCATGATCAGTTGTCAAACGAAAGTACGGTTGATATTCAAATGCATTATTTTTCTCTTTCCGGGATATTGTTTTAGTATGTTGATGCTGCATTAACAAATATAAGTGTATATGAAATGAAAACACCAAAAATAAACAACAGTTGCAATAGACACCTATAAACTGTAAGATGCCCATAATATCACTTTAAAAAATATAAATAATAATTAATTCATCATCAAATCAGTTATTGGAATAATTAAAACGTTGTTTGCTTCTATGATAATTTATCTTTCATCTCTGTCTATTCTATTAACCTAACTTATGTTAAAATATTGATAATAAATAAATTTTAATTCCATATTTATTTTTTATTTTCAGGATGAAGTCACAGAAATTCCATTTTTTGACATTACCTTGCCAAAGGAAGTTGCAGTGAACATATTTCAGTACCTCAGTATGCAAGATTTATGCCATTGTGCCCAGGTATTGTAAAAACTAAAAAAAATCACAAAGTATTACAAAGAACTATTTTGATTGTCTGTGTAGCAAAATAATGATTTGATAGAACCGTGTCAGTGTTTTATTTTCATCATTAATGGAATGGGGCAAGTGGGCCCAATCGATATGGGAAAATGGAGTATGTTTTATTTTCCTATTTATTTAATAATACTATGAAATTGATAAATGATAATACAAGTTGTTGTTTTTTATGCCCCCGAAGGAGGGCATATAGTGATCAGACCGTGTGTCTGTCTGTCTTTCCGTCACACTTAAATTGCGTTTAGGTTTTTGAGTTTAGGTTTCAAAATATGCTCATAACTTCTATGTCGCTTCAGATAGCAACTTAATATTTGGCATGCATGTGTATCTCATGGAGCTGCACACTTTGATTGGTGAAAGGTCAAGATCATCCTTCAAGGTCAAAGGTCAAAAAAACAATTCCCAGGGAAGTAATAAGCTTCAAAGGGAGATAATTATCTGAACCTGCCAAATGAATTTTTTTTAATCGAAGCGGCGCAGAAGGGGGCATTGTGTTTCTGACAAACACATCTCTTGTTTAACATAAATTTTGCTAACATTTCAATTATAGAGCTAGACATAGAGATGAACTGACATTTTTAATTGAGATATAATTAAAAAAATGTTTGGGTGGTAATGTTTAAAGGGGAATTTTTTAACAGTAATTTGGGTAAAAATATATAATTTTAACGATTGAAAATTGGCCAGAATTAGCTCATACATTTAACCAAAACAGAAAATGTATTGCTAGTCCATAAAATGTAATTCAAATATAGATAAGGTGGAACTTCAATAGATAATGTCCATATTACTCTTTCAGGTCCTAACAAACTTACACAAAGTATTATCGTTTCAACCAAAAGCTCAATATAACAGTGACTGTTGCATCGAATTGAGGAAATAATTGGTCAAGATACTGTAGTGTTTATAGATTAATTTGCCCTTCTATAATTTGACTTGTTTATTGTACCTGTAAAACATTTAATTTAAATAAATTATCTTACTTAAAAAAAGCTTGTTCAACCCTGAAGCAAGTTACATGTACCCTGCCAAAATACCCGCTTTGCTTTTCCTGTGCATTGTAAGGTCAGTAAAAGCTGGAACAGACTTGCAGAAGATGAATTGTTATGGTGCAAGATATGTCACCAGCTGGGCTTTGAAAAAATCTACACAACACGAGAAAAAACTAATTGGAAGAGCGTTGTTCAACACAATGTGAAACGGGAACAGACTTTAGTGTTAAATTGGAAGGTATTACATAGTCTTTAATTGAAAGGTAGGCCTATAACATCTTATGGATTACATCTGTTTCTCCATATAAGTTCTTGATTTTGTGGCTGATTTTATTGTAACTGTAAACTTATTGTAAATAAGGACAGTACCGTTTTGCAGGTTTGATTTTAAAAATAATTTTAAAATATATGAATCACAATAACAGCAACAGAAGGTATGATCATCATGTTGTTGTATAATGTGACACTTCACAGCAATGTCACAGCACAATGACTCAATATCAGCAGAGATTTGTTGCTTCATTCTGCAGTTTCTCAGTTTAACCATTTGATTGCTGGGAAATTTGTCGTCTGCTAAAATGTCGTCTGCTGAATTTCTAAAATTAGCATTTTCTTAGATATATTCTAATCTATAATCATTCTGTGGCGTCTCATCTGGATCCAAACTGTTTGCAATGGCCTTCAAAATTCGGTTCCAGCACTGAAAGAGTTATTGTTGTCAAGTGTGCACAATTTATCATCTGTATGAGTAAATAAGTCCGTTCTATTTTCAAGAAAAAAATAAGCTCATTATCGCATTGAAGACACACATGTACATGGATTATGTTATGATCACTAGTAATTCTGGTTGCTTAGTAGCATAACAGAATTCAGCCATACAATATATTTGACACTTTATTGAGAAATATTTGTTTGCAATTACTTCTTTCATACACCTTGAAAAATGTTGAACAGCATTATTTCTCCACTTTTGTGGAGACATTTCAAGTGGCTTAGTGCCATTTTATTTAACATAAATACACATTTAGAAATAGTAATGACCACCTAGGGTATCCCCTCATTATAGTGGCATTTTAGCCTGGGCAAAAAAATACAAAAAGACCACAGTCATATTAGCTATGAATTGCCATTGCCTACCCAGGGTGGTTGGAAATGAACAGTTGACATATATTATTTTGCCTGCAGAATTGCATGCTCAATTTTTACAATTTGTAAGGATTGTCTTTGCTGCTCAAAACACTTTTTCAATAATTTTCTATACATGTAATTTCTTTTATTTCATTTAATTTGTTTTATTGCTAATATAACATGTAGTTAGCCAATACAGTTTTTTATCAACCCAAAGGAAAATGGCTGTAATTAAGGGGAAAGCATTTGACATAACTAACTATTGAATTAATCCTAAAACAAATTCAGGTTTGATTGAACCCACCAAAATCAGACAATTGTGTTGGGTCAACAGGCAAAGGCAAAGCAAGAAATGTTAATGATTTGCTTGTTAAGGATGTTTATTTAATGCTTTCCGGTGGTTTATAGAGAAATATCAGTGAATTAAAACTGATAATTTCACTGTTTCAAACAGTGAAAATTATCAGTGAGAATTATCGATAATTTTCATTGTTTACTGTGAAATGACGTCATTTTTTTGACGAAATGACGTCATTATCCCAGCAAAATTCGTTAGTTAAACTCTTGAACAATGTATATAAACTGTGAAAAATGCATTAAATAAAAAGAAAATTTGTTGGATTCGGTGGATTATCGACTTTAATTCACTCGTGATCATAGAAAACATATATTTTCTATGATCACTCGTGAATTAAAATCGATAATCCACCGGATCCAACAAATATCCTCTATATATTTTTTAAAAGAAAGTTCCATGTTAAAATTAAGAGTAACTAAGGACATACACATGTCTGTTTTGCAGAACTTCAATGGAAAGGTGTCAAGTCTAGAGCATGTGAAAGGGAAGATACTAACTGCCGTACACTCCTTCAGAGACACTATTGTGGCAGGGTATTATCTTATACCATTTAATTCATGCCATTTAAAAGTTGATTTGACCACGTGTTCCAAGTTTGGCATCTTAACTTTTAAGTTGGTCATTAATTAAGCGCCTTTTTACAATTAATATCATAGCCTTTAGACAGACTACACCTCACTGAACAAATATTTGTAGATATGGTGTACCAAGACAGCCCTCCCTATTTAAATTGCGTATGGAACCAGTGTGTTAATATTGTAGGCATATATACATGTAAATAGCTAAACTTTATAATTTTTATTAGCTATTCTGCAGTACTAGATTTAATATTTTGAAAAGAAACACTATTTTCTTGAAGATTATGATTGCAACTTCTATATTTTCTTTATTTGTCAGGCTTTTGTTAACATTGGATACTTAGCCATTATTTAACTGTATGTACCATTTATGCATTTTTTTTGTGACAATAAAGTACACTTATAGTGATGTGATATTTCACAACGTTTACGGTGATGTGGCATTTCAGCAACATAATGGTGTTCTCAGATTACAAATACAGTTGTATACTAATGAGGATGTGACATTTCAGTAACATAATAGTGTTGTTAGATTGCACATATACTCATGGGGATGTGACATTTCAGTAACATAATAGTGTTGTTGGATTGCACATATACTCATGGGGATGTGACATTTCAGTAACATAATAGTGTTGTTAGATTGCACATATACTCATGGGGATGTGAAATGTTAGGTACACTAATGGTGATGTGACATTTTGGGTACACAAATTATTGTTAACAATTGTGTAGGTAAACTGATGCTGATGTGACATTTCAGTAATATAATGGTGTTGTTAGATTGCACAAATACTAATGGGGATGTTACATTTTGGGTACACACATTATGGTTAAAAATTGTGTAGGTTAACTAATGCTGATGTGACATTTCAGGACCACAATTATGGTTTACTATTGTGTAGGTACACAAACGGTGATGTAAAGCTGTGGAACCTGTCCACAGATGAGACTGTGTTGTTCCAACCATCTTCAACATCGTTGCTCATTAGAGAGGAGAATGAAGCAGACAGCAGTTATGTTCAGACGAATATGGTCCATTCTGTACAGATTGCAGGATCAGTCACTGCGGCTGTTTTTACTCATGGTATACATAAAATACACAAATAATTATATACCTGTATCCTTTTAGTTCAATTTTAGCATATTGAAGTGTTTTGTGACTCATTCTAATAATACTTAATAGGAATATCCAATGAACGGTTCACCTATACATTTAAAAACCAAGTGCTGGAATATTTTCTGACTGTCTGTAAACAACTAATCTTAAACTTTATCATATATGTTGCTAATATCTTTTACCATCATGGAATTGTGAACAAGATGGTTTATTTTCTGGTACTTTGTTAAGAACACTAATTCCTCAAAGCATTTTTAGCTCTGCGTTTTCGGAGAAACCCCGAGGTATTGTCATAGCCAGCTCGTTGTGTCGTCCGCCGTCTGCGTATTGCTTAAACCTTAAGATTGGCTCTAAGTGCTTCCACCTACAACTTTGAAATTTCATATGTAGACCTGCACCTTGATGAGTTCTACACGCCTCACCCATTTTGGAGTCACTAGGTCGAAGGTCAAGGTCACTGTGAGAAAGAAGTTTGTCATGAAATTTAAATATAACAAGTGTTTCATGTCTATTTACATCGCATAATTTCTTTTAAAATCAAATGAAAACATACATATTTTGCATTTGCATACTTATTAAGTGTAAGTTTGTCTAGCATAACTTAAATGACATTGTTTATTGACTTATTTATTATATTATTTATTAATTCTTTATCATAATTAATCATGTCACAAGATAGTACATGTATAATAATTAATGTTATGTTTATTGCTTCACAGGTAACATAGATATCTGGGACATGCAGTCTGGTTCCCAAGTTTTGCAGACTCATCACCCAAAGACTGGTCATCGTTTTATCCCTAAAATGTGCCTGACTCCCAGCTCAAATACTATTGTGGCTGGATATGCAAATTACATTGATATATTGCACAGGGAAGGGAACCAAACAGAATTTGAGGCCTTGCATGTGCTGGATACCGAGAAAGATGTGAGCTGTGTTTTTTCAGCATTTTGGGAATGGGACCAATCCATTGGGAAAAATCACAGTTTTTTTACTGTGATATTGATATTTTGTTAAAGAAAGACTAGAGAGTATGCATGAATTTTGTATGTCTTAAATTGTAATATATTGATAAAAATATGTTACAATAATACAAAATAGGCAAGAAAAATTAGACATTGAAGACGAATTTCATAAAATGCAGCAAAGACAAATTAGCGCCTTGAGCTGATTGTGCCGAAGATATTTCTTACATATTTTCCTACAATAACCAAAGCATTCGTCTTTTTATAAGGATCGGAGTAAGTGTTTGTGTGTTGAATTAATAGATATCAATGAAGGAAATTAAAATGATCCGTAAAACTAAATTTAGATTTACATTGTACATGCTGGCGAATTCGACTGTACAGACATATTTTATTTCAGAATTAAATATCTGGCTAATTTCGCATTTTTCGACACATGTTCTTCTTAACTTATATTTTAATTTAGAATGAAATATATGTATCATAAGTTTTTTAACACATTTTATATAAATTCATAAATATTAAAAAAAAATTGTGAATACTCTCTTTAACAAATAAATACACATTTACAATAAAAGTGATTCAATATAATATTTACTAAGGATCAATTTGAAGAGCTGGATTTTAAATTATGAAATATTGAGATTTATCTAGTTTTTTTACTTTTTTTGAAACCTTAAATTAGGAATTTGAATGTCCCATTTGGTAACAATATTTACTTTTTTCGTATTGAGAAAGGATTTCCATGCTGAACCCAAATCAGAATGGAAAAACAACATACTGATAGTCATTTAAATTATTGTGACTTACTTGTTCATGTGTTTTGGATTATTTTGGGGGATTGTGGATGACTTCAAATGTTTTTGTTTTTTTTGTTAGTTTGATACAATAAATTATTAAGACATATACTTTGTAAGCTTGCACAAATGTTACTCATTATAAAGATCATAAATTTTGATGTGTTCTTGTTTCAACTGTAGCTAAAAAACTGAATGATGAAGGTGCTATATAGTAAATACTGGTAGATACAATGTAGATGCTGTATGTGTTGCAAAATTATACAGATTTTGACTATTTATTTGTTAAACTTTTTAATAATTTAAGGAGACCATTAAATCTTAGATATTTTATGAAACAAGGCCTATAACACTGTTTAATATTGTATTATACTGCCTAAAACCATTGTATTTTTGTCCTCTGCTGGTGAAACCGGAAGGGGACTTATGGTTTGCACTCTGTCTGTTTGTCTGTCTGTCTGTCTGTCTGTCAGTCTGTCTGTCTGTCTGTTTGTCTGTCTGTCTGTCTGTCTGTCTGTCTGTCTGTCTGTCTGTCTGTCTGTTTGTCTGTCACACTTTCCTGGATCCTGCAATAACTTTAAAAGTTCTTCATATTTTTTCACGAAACTTGAAACATGGATAGACGGCAATATGGAGATTATGCACGTCATTTAATTTTGTTCCTATGTCAAAAATTATGGTTGCTATGGAAACAAATATTAAAAAAAAAATACTGACTATGGTGGAGTTTCACCGTTAGGGGACCATATTGCTTGGCAATCTCTTGTTTTACAAGGCCTCTGAATTCTGTAATATTTTGTTGTCTTTAACCATTAAATATTTTATTTTGAAGGCCCTTGTACCCTATTGAATAATACTAAGCCTTACAATCATTTTCAGGTTAACCACCTAAAACTATTCACAAACAACTGTGATTCCGACTCGGGGATTCCCTCTGTGGTGTTCTCAACAGCTCACACTGTGAGTGTCTACACATTGCTGTCTCGGGGGTCAGGCTATGTTGGTCAGCGGTCAGAGATTCATAATATCTTCGGGGCCTCTATTGACCAGGTGGACACAAAGCCAAGCGAGGGATGGCTGGGTGCTGCCCTAGGAATAGGCTTGTGGGGAGGGTTCTCAGACAAACTGCAGGTAACTTCCCCTTACCTTTCTTCTCTGTTTCACTGTTAAAATACATTTTTAGCTCACCTGTCACGAAGTGACACGGTGAGCTGATGTGATCTTGTGATGTCCCGCGTCCGTTGTGTGTGGTTGCGTGCGTCCGTCCGTCAACAATTTGTTTGTGTAGACAGTAGAGGTCACAGTTTTCATCCAATCTTGATGAAATTTGGTCAGAATGTTTATCTGGATGAAATCTGGGTTGGGATTGTATTTGGGTCATCTGGGGTTAAAAACTAGGTCACTAGGTCAAATAATAGAAAAACCTTGTGTAGACAATAGAGGTCACAGTTTTAATCCAATCTTTATGACATTTGGTCAATATGTTTATCTTGATAAAATCTGGGTTGTGATTGTATTTTGGTCATCTTGAGTCAAAAACTAGGTCACTGGGTCAAATAATAGAAAAACCTTGTGTAGACAATAGAG
Source organism: Dreissena polymorpha (assembly GCF_020536995.1). Classification (NCBI taxonomy): domain Eukaryota; kingdom Metazoa; phylum Mollusca; class Bivalvia; order Myida; family Dreissenidae; genus Dreissena; species Dreissena polymorpha. The sequence continues at coordinate 67,515,594 of NC_068355.1, read as the reverse complement.
GTCACAGTTTTCATCAGATCTTTATGAAATTTGGTTAGAATGTTTATCTTGATAAAATCTGGGTTGGGATTGTATTTGGGTCATCTGGGGTCAAAAACTAGGTCACTAGGTCAAATAATAGAAAAACCTTGTGTAGACAATAGAGGTCACAGTTTTCATCCAATCTTTATGAAATTTGGTCAGAAAGTTTATCTTGATGAAATCTGGGTTGGGATTGTATTTGGGTCATCTGGGGTCAAAAACTAGGTCACTATGTCAAAAATTAGGCAAAATTATTCGAATAATTGAATATTCGATTGAATGGTCAGCATTGGAATAATAAAAATTATATTCGCATATTCGCATTTTTTTCCAAACGTAATTTCACCAATATTTAATGAACTGCGAACCGCTTACTAAAAAGCAACCAAAATCACTTGGGAGTAACATGTTTGACGTGACGTTCTTCGTGTCAAACTGATAACGCGGCCCGTATCAGTGTTGATTGCGCAATGCAATATACACGCTCTAAAAAAGGCCCCGACTGTTGTTTGCCAATGGGGTGCCAATTCACGGTTTCAATAGACTGGCGAATAATAATTAACTTTTGTGATCACAGTATGTACAGCCATTAAAATGTGTGAATTACTCAAATCGCGCAAAGCAATATACTAACTATAAGAAAGGGCCCGAACTGTTGTTTGTCAATTAGGTACCAATTAAGGGCTTCAATTTACTTGTGAATAATAATTTAGTTTTTGTGATCACAATTTGAACAGACATTTAAATATGTAAATTACTCAAAAGTAACAGATGATGTAAATTAAACAATCATCAAGGAATCATACATCAAATCTGAAAATGCCACCAGCCCCTTCTGCAGTATGGAATACTTTACACGGTCTGTGGATAAGAAGACCGCAACGTGTAATGTGTGTAAACTTATTTTTACATATGCGCAGTCTGCTACAAATCTGTGGAATCATTAAAAAATAAAATTCTATGACACGATGTTTTTCATTCTATTTGTGCCCGATTACAGTATCGGTCATCGTGTTAGTCGACAGCGATACAATTATTCGATAGCAACGTTAATAAACAGGCGCGTATTTAGCAAACAGATATAACTTACAAACCAATAGAAATTAATACAAGGTAGAATCAATCCAGCCGTTTTATGCGAATATTCGAATATTCGATTGAATGAATTTGAGAACATTCGAATACCGATATTGGTATTCGATGCCATCCCTACAAAAAATAGAAAAACCATGTGTAGACAATAGAGGTCACATTTTTCATCAGATCTTTATGAAATTTGGTCAGAATGTTTATCTTGATAAAATCTGGATTGGGATTGTATTTGGGTCATCTGGGGTCAGAAACTAGGTCACTAGGTCAAATCATAGGAAAACCTTGTGTAGGAAATAGAGGTCATAGTTTTCATCTGATCCTAATGAGTCAGTTGAGCAATTAAGGGCCATCATGGCCCTCTTGTTTATAAAGTGTTTTCAGTCTTTGAAGGGAAGGCTTACTAGGACTAAATAGATGTTGTATGTGTTGCAAAATTATACAGGTTATGGCATGGTATTAGATAAACTGTTCAATAATTTAAACGATCATTGAAGCTGCAATATTTCACGAAACACAGCCTTTTCAACCCGTAAATATTGTATTAATCTGCATTAAACCATCTATGTGTTAGCTCTATGATAATCAACATTAATATATTTGGTTAATATTTGGTAATAGTACAACTGTTGTATAAATCATGGAAACTGTAGTACCTGGCATTGTTGTAAGTAATAAATATAAATTTACCGGTATATGTTTGGGTTAAAACATGTATAGACTGTCTAATAATACACAGACATCATTTGCCTCCATATGAATGCCTTCAAGGTAAAGTTGTATGACCTGTCCAGTGGCAAGCTGCTTCACTCTCTTGGTGGCCACAGCTGGCTGATCACATGCATGAACATGTTTGAGAGTCCGCATCACGAGTTGGTCACTGGGTCAGCTGATCGCAAGTGAGTCCTCTTGTTGAACCCATGTTCACATATGATTAATAAGAAATCTATACTTATATTTTATTTTTATTGCAACTGGCAAAGTTTTTTTGCTGGACTATTCACAAATGTTAAAGCTTTTGGTTCGACTTCACTCTTTTTTAACATGTGCATAAATTATCATATTATGGCAATCACATCACCACATACATTTTTTATTTATTTATGCGAAGGGTCGACTGCTTATTTTGATATCACTTGTGCCCTAACCTGTTTGCTTTTGTATACATGATCTTGCTGTGAAATGTCAGGTATTGCATGTGTATAACAGCAATAATGAAGTATTTATCTAATATGTTTACAGGATGTCTCTAACAAATGAACAACATAATACTTTTAATATGGATTATTTTTTTACCGTTATCTCCTTTTTCAAAGCAGGGACCTATGTACATGTCCTTGTTCAAAGACACATATATGATACGATCTGTAGTGAAAATTGTGGCTATCAAGAACAGTGATCTTTGTCTGATGTAATGAATTTAAGTTTTAACAAATTGAAATTTTTTTAATAATTGAACACAAATTAAATTAAGTATTTGCTACCATCGGGAATTATGCCATACTGGATAGCATTCGCTAGGTCTGGTCAGGAGCTATTAACTCATGTAAGATTATGTAGTCTCATAAGGGAACATGATGACTCCTAATCAAACTATACCGATGCAGAGACATATTTGGAGTTGCACATAAGGGTCATGTCCTAAGGCCCTTTTTGAACACCATGAGGCTTTTACGAGTATTATGACATATACGAATTTGAAAAGGCAGTGTGTGGGTGGGGGCTATTTCGTCAAAAGAGCACTTTCATGCGAGCAGTATTTTGTCAAAAAGACACTTAACAGCGCGCGGTCTTATCAGGAATGCTCACTGTTGGATATTCATTTTTATATTATTAATAATTGTTATATTATAGTATTTCCATTGTTAGTGTCTACAATGAGTAATAAATTATATCAATGTAGTATGAGATAATTTTTTTTATCATATATCTCTTTTTATAAGAAATAAAAGGGCAGGCCAGGGCTTCGGAAGGGCAGGGCCTTCCATTAAGGCCAAGCTGGTGCACTGATATGTTTATTATGTTGTATAAGTATATTATGCTCATAAGAATTTAAAACGCAACAACAAACAATTGAATATGAACACAACATGTTAGAACAGAAGAATGGATGTAGAATAGTAGATTCAGAAACAGACATACACTGTTTCAATTTGAATTTGAGCATGTGTAATTGTTATTTTCCTTCTTAAAAACTTGCTTTAGTATTAATGGCCCTTTTAACTTAGCACTTGGTACATATTACTTTATTCGGTCTTGCGGGTGGGTGTATATGCTGCTGCAGTGACAAGTTCCAGTTTGGTATATTTCCATATTTTAGTGTTCGAGTATGCGACGTGCGAGCGCCAGACCCCGTTGTGATGTCCTATTTTGTGAGGGCAGTGGTCTCTTGTGTTCAAATGGACCAATGGAAGGTTGTCTCGGGCTCAGAAGATGGTTTTGTACAGGTCTGGGATCGACGCATGAAGTCCAAACTGTGGGAGTACAATAACAGGTTTGGGTTTGATTTGAGAACGAATGTCGTATCATATTATTAATCGTCCAATGACTACCAAAATTGCATGTCAGCCATTTATGCATTTACGCTGATTTGTTATTATAGCTGTTTTTAGCTAATGAAATATTGCATAAATGTTGTATTAATAAATTATGACACTAATGTGAATACAGTGACAAAACTTCCTTCTTGCAGAAAATTATTACTTTCTAATTAATTTTGTTATTAATGAAATCAAAGATATATCAATTACCCTTATTTATTGATGTATATTTGATTCAATCTGTAACATCTTTAATGTTGAAACTAAACTATTAAAACAAAGCATAATACACAAATTCACTTTTAAAAATTGCTGGAAATAAATTATGACACTAATGTGAATACAGTGACAAAACTTCCTTCTTGCAGAAAATATTACTTTCTAATAAATTTTGTTATTAATGAAATCAAAGATATCTCAATTACCCTTATTTATTGATGTATATTTTATTCAATCTGTAACATCTTTAAAGTTGAAACTAAACTATTAAAACAAAGCATAATACACAAATTCACTTTTAAAAATTGCTGGAAATGGCATTTAGTGTATTTTCAAATCTTTTTTTTTTTTTAGCTCACAAGAGGCCACATTTCTTGTGCGATCTTCATGAAACTTTGTCAGAAGATTTGTCTCAATTATATCTCGATCAAGTTCGAAACTGGGTCATGCTGGGTCAAAAACTAGGTCACTAGGTCAAAATAAAGAAAAAACCTTGTAAAAACTGTTGAAGTCACATTTCATGTCCAATCTTCATGTAACTTTGTCAAAATGTTTGTCTAAATGATATGTTGGTTGATTTAAAAAGTGGTTCTGGTCGGTTGAACAACATGGCCGCCAGTGGGCAGGGCAGTTTTCCTATTTTTGCTAAAGAGAAACCTTGTAAACACTCTAGAAGTCACAATTTTTGCCCAATCATCATGAAACTTGGTCAAAACATTGGTTTTATTGATATCTCGGACTAGTTCGAAAATGGTCCAGATAGATGAAAAAACATGGCCGCCAGTAGGTGGGGCAGTTTTCTCTATATGTACATGTATATAGCGAAAACATGTGAACACTCTAGAATTCACATTTTTGGCCCAATTTTCATGAAAAATGGTCAGAACATTTGTTTTCCAGATACGAGAGTTTAGTTCGAAAATAGTTCCTGTCTTTTGAAAAACATGGCTGCCAGGGGGGGGGGGGCGCATTATTCTTATATTTATATAGTAAAACAGATTGTGAACACTCTACATGTCACATTTTGTGCCCAATCATCGTGAAACTTGGTGAAAAGATTGGTTTTATTTATTTCTCAGATGAGTTTGAAAATGGTCCCAATCTGTCAAAAAACATGGCCGCCAGGGGGGCGAGGCAGTTTTCCTTATATGACTATAGAGAAACCTTGTGAACACTCTAGAAGTCATATTTTTTGCTTAATCATCATGAAACTTAGTCAATACATTGGTTTTATGGATATCTCGAAAAGTTGAAAAATGGCTCAGATTGGTTTAAAAAACAAAATTTTATGTTTTTAGGGTTGGTCTTTGTCCACCGTCCGTCCATCCACATTTGGTTTGTAACCACTCTAGCATTCACATTTCTCAAGCATTCTTTATCAAAGTTGCAAGATCTCAATTAAGTTTGATAATGAATCGCATAATAAATGACAAAATTATTGCCCTTAGATTGTCAAAATTTTCATTATATTATAAAAAAATCCCAGAAAACACTCTAGAGGTCACAATTTTGTTTCAGATTTTAAGAATCTTGGTTATAATATTTATTTTTGTAAGCAAAGTTTGATGTTTGGTCATGAGGGGTCAAAATATAAGTCACCAGGTCAAATCTTACAAAAACCTCGTAAACACTCCATATGCCAGAGTTTTGGCTCAATAGTGATAAAACTTGACCAGGATGTTTGTCTGGACAATATCAAGGTCAAGTTTGACGTTTGGTTAAGATTAAATAAACTGACTCCTCTCAAATGAGCAAACTAGGGCCATCTTGGCCCTCTTGTTTTAATAACTTATTTATTTTCGTATTTACTGGTGCTAGTGGTTACAATACAAAACTACATCAGGAGGTGTTTCCAAATGTTACTTAAAATTAGAACTCAAAACTTTCTATAACCAACAAACTTTTTTTTGTATTGAAACATAACGCTTCCGTTGTGTAAAGACATTTTGCATATATTTGCATCGGACACTTTTCAGTGTGTGTATAATACTGTGTAAAAATCATAAATCAATATGCGTTGTAGCACATACTTAATTGTTTACTTAAAACTTGGTATTGTTTTTATCTCTAAGCTACCTATCACAAACGAACTGCTGTTGTTTTTATTGAAGAAAACTATGCCCTTGTGTTAATTTAGCATTCTTGCATGTATGTGCAACAGGAACGTGCTTCAGTTGGATACGATGCTGTAAAAACATGACTTAATATGCGCCATAGCAAATAATTGTAAACTAAAAAATATTTTGTTTGCAGATGTTTGCACCGTACATTTGTCTATGTTTTTCGATGATACTGCTAAAGATCAAAAAGCAAAATTGTCACATGAGATATTATTCACTGAAAAATATTTACATTTTACTTATTTTCCAATAACGCAGTTAAACACGGGTAAACATACTCAGCAATTGTGTTTTTATCGGATATTTACTAGTATCTTGCAGACACCCAGTTCGTTACGTCCACTTCAAAGACAGATCGCTGATTGTCGGCAACGTTTCCTCCGATTTAACTCCCCAGTTTGATGATTTAGAAATTGCAACACATAGAAGGTATTGTTGCAATACATTTATAAAGTATTCTGCTTAGATAACCACTTTGAACGTGTGGTAACCTTTGTTGAAGATAAAACGATTACTTGGATACAGGTACAAATTACAAAATTCTGTTAAGTGGAAAACATTGAAGATTGACATTTCCGTCTTTATAAAAGTCCCTTAATTGTTCAACTACGGGCTGCATTTCGATAAGATCAGACACTTAAACGTATTGCAAGTAAGCAGCAATCAAGTATATATATATATATATATGTTCTCTAACCAAATGATTGTTCTATACCAGTCTAAGTAATAACACTTAAAAACGAACAAGCTCAACAGTTCAAAAACAATCGTGCGTGGACGACACTTTACGAAAATGCATTAAACCCGATTTTCTAACAAGGCGGCTGAAATATTTTCTGTTATTTCTCATGACTCAGGTACCGAGGGTCAGTGTCTGTGTATGACTTCCTGACGGACCTGAGCCCGCGGGAGGTGCCGGAAGTATGCCTCTCCACTTACGACCAGCCAGAAGCTTCTAGATACAATATCGGTCTCGCTGTGCCTTACGATACTCTGCAGTTTTAAATATTATTTTATCACTTTCAATGGCGTGTTGTATTTAATATCTACGAAAATTAACAGCCAATATGTGCAGTTCATGTATACGTTTGTATATTTTAAAAAACACGGTGTTTGTATGTAGGTTCATTAATTTACGATAATCTGCAGGTTTTTAAGTATTTTATCACATTTGATGGCGTTTTGTATTACATCTCTACATACAGTAACACGTTTACAGCCAATGTTTTCAGTTCATGTATACGTTTTTATAATACAAAAACACGATCTTTGTGCCTGTTTCAACGTTTTTAGTCATGCCGTAATATAGGATACAATCAATTTACAAAGACATGTACATGCATATACTTATTTTAACACATGTCTTAACTATGTCAAATCTATCAATACAAAAAACTTAATTGCTATATAATTTCTTCTTCCTTTTTAGCACATTATACTTTACTTAAATACTTTTGTATAAATATTTATGTACATAAGAGATACTTAACCAAAAAGGTTTCAGATTTACAACTTCACTTTAATTATTATTTCAGTGTTCAAATAACATAAAACTGTATTATGTAAGATTTGCTAGTCGCATTTACAATCGACATTATACACAAAAATGTTCATTTAAACAAAGAGTCATGATTACAACACAATCAAATACAATTTGTAATCCAATATGCTTATACAAAAACCAACTTAAAAAAGTAAACACAATTTGCAAGTTGCATCAGTTGGTTACCTGGTAAAAGGCATGTTTTAATACAATTATCAATAACATATATAATAAGAGTTGCAAGGTTGACAACAGTTATTTTTTAATATACTATAAATGAAATGATGAATTACATATTAGTCTTATAACTGTCCAATATTCTCCTTTATTGGATTCACTTGGTGTGTTTGCATAAATAGTTAAATCAGATCTTAGGCTAGCTTTAAATCCTGAAAATTTGGGATAACTTCTTTCCAGTTGCATTCAAAAATGTACTATTTTTTCTTCCATGAAAAAATTTAGTATTTGTCATGTCATGGCTCATTTGTATCACCCAGAAGTGACATTTTGCAGTTTATTACTATTTGTATATTTGAAATGTTTAACAGATCAGAGATATCTTTATTGAGTTTTTTGTACTGCATTACAGTCCCAGAATAAATGGGTAATTGACTCTTCCGACATTTTGCAAAAAGTGCATGGATTAATAGCCGACAAGCCCATTTTAAAAAGAAAGGAGTTTGTGCCCAATATTCTGTGGATAATCATTGCTTGTATGGAATAATTTTCAATGTACTAGTATTCATTCGATTTTGTTTGGCATGTTGGGGTTTCAGAGTTCCATTATAGCATATTGTGTACTTGCTGCACGAGTTTAGAATTATTTGTTTTATGTAGATCGACAAAATGGGATATGAATGTACTTTATACTGTTCTTTTGTGATATTTTTTACTAAAGCAAAGTATGCAGAAAGAATCTTGTGTATGCCTTCATTATGCAAAAAGTTTACCGGTTTTTATACGCCCGTCTATGACGGGACGTATTATGGTATACCCCGCGTCTGTCCGTCCGTCCGTCCGTCTGTCCGTCCGTCCGTCTGTCCGTCCGTCCGTCCGTCTGTTAATGTTGTACGCTACGTCAAATATCCTTTGACAGATTTTCTTCAAATTTTAACACAATCTTAATATTGATAAACCCTGATCCCCTTTCGTTTTTGACGGAATTCTGAATTGTCGTTCCAGAGTTATGGGACTTTGTTCGTCAAAATTTCGTGATTTCATTGAATGTCCTACTGTAGCTCAAATATCCTTCGATGGATTTTTTTTATTTTTTTTTTAGTATCCCTGAAAAATTGAACAAGGTGAGCTTTTTTCTATTCCGATTGTACACTACATGTACCACTTACCCATCTACATTTCTCTTTTATTATTGGTCAAAATATCTATAACAGGTTTACTTCAACTCCATATCCTCTAAAGAAATGCATACATATACTCAAAAAAAGATATGGTATGAATGTCAAGGAGACGGCGCTCCATGCTCATGTACTTATAAAATAAACCATGTATTCAAATACAAATAAACTGAAGTAAAAAAATGATTCAAAGGGTTATTTATTACCTTACTACTTCATTGGCGAACGACGGGCGTATCATGCGCTCATGGCGCAGCTCCTCAGTTTCATTTTGATTTGTAGCTCTTGTAGTGACATAAACGGTCCACGGTCTTCAATAATATCTTTAAAATACTGAATGTCATTATCACACTAATATTTTCAAAAATATATATATTGTTGATTTATAAACAGTTGTTGAAATACAGAGTTATATCTGACAGTATATCTATAGAATCTATGCAGATACTTTTAACATAGTCAGAATATATTTTGAGAACATCAATCCAAAATGTGTTGGTTAATCTGTTTATAGCCGAGATTGCATATAAACAGCCTGTATTACATAGCGTGTTAAAATCTATAATCTTTCTAGCTAAGGATGTACATTTATTCTGGCCTTGAATAACTTTTCCTATCCATGATAATTTTACATTTTTCATAAATTCAATTATGTTCACCATTTTAAGTATCCGTTATCAAATAGCATCTCCGGGTTGTAACAAAGAGACGAAAAGGTGAATAAATAATAGAAGTATCAAGGTCTTAACAACAGTTATTCATGTATTCATGTTCATAACGTTAAGACTGATGCAGTCATAAGGGTCAACCATTGCATGTGTAGTAGCGTTATTTCGATTCTTGCTTTCCAGTTATGAGTTAACCGTGGTCACTTAATGTAGCTTTTGAAGATGAAACCCGAACAAGGATTTTTGTCGACCTTTAAATTCTTCGAGCTCCAGCAATTTATTTCAAGAGACTAAACTTAGTCAAATCGCCGTGATATCTCAAGTTATGTCATTTAATAATTCTTTGCAATTCTTAAATAAACACTTTAATTATTTTTGGTTCGTTCTATTGCAGTATTAGTAAGCACTTGTTTTACTCTCTGAAAAGAGTGAAGGGTGTCTTAAAATATAATATTTGTGGACGTTTTAGAGAGTTGTTCGAAGATTTTTCGTATTATATGAAAATTGTTTAGCTAGCAAAAACAAGATAGGGAAAGGTTTAATAACAGAGAAAATCATACAATAAAAATATAGGCTGATCCTGGGGTTCGACCCCGGGACTTGTAGAACAAACGCTCTACCTCTAGGCCCCACAGGCTTTTTACTTTGAGTTGCAATTTTTACGCTTTCTCGGGTTTTCCAAAGACCTATAGATAAGACCTATAGGTCTTTGGGTTTTCCTAAACTTTCAAGGATAAAAAGATGCTCATGGTTCTTTTTTTTTAAATTCTCTCAGCCTTTAGTTCACTGCCCAGGATCCAAATGCCACAAACGTATTATGTAAAACTTGAAAGTCGTTTGTTTACAAGACCGATTTTTGTCATGTAAAAATTTAAAAATAGAAGTATGAAGAAGTTAACACATATCCATTAACTTTGTAATAGTTAATGACTAGTTGATGATAAGTGATGACAAATTCAAATTTTATGTTCGGACAATGGAATAACATTGAGTGCGTAAGTCTTACTATTGCCTAGGTAGATTAAACCTGACGAGCTCAACTATATAATGTTTTAGAAGAGCGTAGAATATTCAGAACTGCATTATTTCAAAGATAACTTAATTGCTTATATGATCTAACTTTGTTCGAACAATTTAAGTAGCAATTCATGAGTACATCAAGCAAAATCATCAGTACACGAACACTCGAGTCTCACGTCGTTATGTAAATGTTATCTCATATCGAACAGGTAAACATGTACTCACAACTTTCTGGTGTTTTTATTGGCACACGGTCAAAATACTGTTTGACCCTATAGGGATAGAGCAGCCACGGAGGTGTTTTTATTGGCACACGGTCAAAATACTGTTCGACCCTATAGGGATAGAGCAGCCACGGACGTCAACATAACTTAATCATTTTAGCACCTTTAATGTTATGTTACCAATGCAGCGAATACTTCAAAAATGTGAGAAAACGCTATACATGTATCACCAGTCTTAGAAAAATACGTCTATCCCCTTTCAGTTCATTGTCATGGGACTCTTTCTTCATCAACAACCGTTAGGCATTCTAGGAAAGTTTGCACTGAAGTAGTCGCGCCTTACGACCGGGAGTTCATAGGTTCGATCCCCACTGTGGGCTTGTTCTACAAAAATAACTGACTGGAGAGAGTTTCAATAAGCTTTCGATGCAATCGAGCTAAAATAATAAAGTTTCAACTAAATGAAGCTAATTGAATGAAGCTGTTCACATTTGAAGAAACATTGATATACGTTTATTTAATACATTTTGAATTATATACGTTTGAATAAATAGAATATTTTCCTAACATATCCTACCAATAATCATAAAACACCTCCTCGTAGACCGGTGTTTGTTTGTCTGCTATAAAGGCTGGTGCTGAAGACAAGTTTTTGTATCAAATCGCGTTATCGCCCAGTCTGTCTGGATGCTATTCTCTGGGTTAAATTGTACGTATATATCGCAGGTGGTTAGCTTGTGGCTATGATATTAATTAGTGAAAACATCATTTTGAATGATAAATAATCAAATACAATGTAATATCGAATAATAAACTTGAAAAAAAAATTCACTATAAAAATATAAGAAAATAAAACAAGGTATTCAACTCAAAATGACCCGAAATGGGGTGAATCGCTTTGAACAGCAATAACTTCCATCAGTTGTGCAGCGATGTATACGAACTTGGTCTTATTCAACGCAGGAATGAATTTCCTTTCTGGAAATGTACATATCTTGCAAGATTTCTTCAATGCTGGGTCAAATTTTAAGAAATAATACGATACAGGAGATATGTACCCCTAGAGCCAATCCGCGTTTGGTTAAGCGACAGAAATAACGACCTTAAGTTGTTACTTATAAATGAGTTATACATACAACAATAAGATATCAAACTTGCTGATTTCATCTATGAAATCGAGTCAGTGTTAATACATACTTATCTAAATGTTTATGTTAAATGTCACGTTGAAAACACATCAATGTGATAAATAGAATAATAGGATTAGCGTTAAATAGAGAGAAGTTTATGTTGCTCGGCTCAAACATCGAAAGCGCTCACCAATGCTCGCGCTCCCGTCGTTTTAAGCCTCGCAACAAAAACTTCTCTCTATTCAACGCTAACTTAGTATTCTCTATGTACATATCTTCCACATCACTCTTTTATAACAAGCTATAACGCCTCTAATTTTTATTTATTATTACTAATATCTGGTACTACATAAACAGATAACTGTATTTCATAATTCTTTTTTCTCGCAACAAAAACATCAAATAATCGTCTTGCACTTAGCAACAAAAGGCATGCACACTGCACAGTGATCAAAACAAATTGCACAACTGCATTGGACCACTAAAATAATGCATGTATAGTATGGTACGGTATTTAATGGCAAACTGACTTTATGCATGGCATGTAGTTTTTCTTGTTCAAGGGGCCACGCTACCAAATTCAGTAAACCAATTTAATTTTACTGAACATTTTGCATGTAATTAACTTAAAATATTGTATAAACGCTGTAATGAAAGACTGCATAAAATCAACACAATAATTTACATACTATACGTCGTTAGTCTTTCTTTCGCGTATTGTACATGTCTGGAACAGTATAACGTAAATGGTATTTGGACGAGTATTACAATTTAAAGTGCAGTTCATGGAAATGAAAATTTCACGACCCTTTGTTACACAAGCAGATGAGTTTAGTTCGAAAACCATAATTGTTCGTGATTCATTCAACCAGAAACGTGTGAATGTATCGTATAAATGTATATGTAAAAAAATCATCTGACGGTGTCAGCATTTCTCCTCATTTACCCGTAAAATATATATCATACTAGATCATCGCTATTCCTAGCAGTCTAATAATCATAAATTGCCAAAAAGCAAGAGGTTGATGTTTTCTGGATATTGAAACGTTCAGCATATGATGTACGCTGAATATCTGGTAAACTTCCAACATTTAGATTAAGAGGAACGTGCAATATTGCACAAGACTCAGCAGGGAAACTCCAGGAAAAAGACGTTTCGTATTAATATTGTAAGAATCTGTCTTGATCTAAATCTCCGTCATCGCTCTCAATAAACAAATTGGTGGAGTTTTGAATCATTGACATGCATGACCGTATTAATGCATCTTATCAAGGAATTATCTAACTCGTGTATATAATGTTGAATCGTTTATAAGCAATAGTTTGTGTTTTCCACAAACATGAATAGGCGTTGTGTCACGTTGCTCACATGTATGTTCACATCGCATTTGATTTATGTGACCGATAAGTCATATGATTACATATGTACACTATAAATATGATGGGTTTGTGTTTGTATTAATAACACATATAGAGGGAGATAGAAATTACCACAAACCAGGAATTAATAAATTAAAATGTTTCAACATTATTTGAAGGTTTAACATAGCAAATACTAAAATTCACTACATGAATTAGGCTCTTGTTAAGATATAACATTAGTAAGATAACTAACGCCTGCTGTTAGAAAGGAACAGGGTCATTGAGCGTGTTCAAAAACTTGTCTATTAATTAAGTAAAACACTAGGTAATGATTATCCGTAAACGAATATTGTTGAACAGTTGGTAAAGTGCCGAATGTTTTTTCGCTTATTTGAATATAAGGCAGACATTCTTTTCAAAATATATATGCCAATATGTTTCTTGAAAATTCCAAGTGCCAAACTGTAAACAATTACCTGTGAATAAAAGCCTGACGATTTGAAAGCTAAACAGTAGATTTACTTGAGATATAGTAGCATATGATCCAAATCAGCCTTGAACAAACGTTTATAATGAATTATTTTGAAATATGACATTTGCAAGCATCAAACAGGATTCCGTAAACATTTTAACAGCTGAAAATATGTTTTTCTTGTACGTGAATGTATATTTTTTCAGAACTCATGAGAACTATTGTGTGCATTTATCGATTCAAAGACTGCATTGGATACATACGATGAATAGGACATACTTGTGGTTTAGGTAAGGCCAGTACTGTATAAGTTGAACGCCAACTTATTAATCATATGTGATGACGAAATATCAAACTATATTGTGATGACGAAATATCAAACTATATTGTGATGACGAAATATCAAACTATATTTCATTTGTGAATCATCTTCATCATAATCATTGCCTTGTCCGGTCCGGGAGTGTATGACAGGCGACAACACAGAGATCCTCCGCCAGTTAGCTCTTTCATGGGCTGCTATAAGTACCTCATTCATGGACAGGGACGTCCACTCTGTAACAGTTTTAATCCAGCTTTCACTCTGACGGCCTCGACATCGACCTTACTCTAGGGTTGCCTTGAGCACAGTCTTTCACAGTGAGTCATGCTCGGTGACGAGTCCAAACCAAGCAAGCTTTCGTCGTGTAATGGTCCCTACGAGGGGTTCCAGTGGGCAACAAGTGCTGCTGTCATGTTCCGGACGTACTCATTGATCTTGTGCTCCAGGTAGGAGACAAGAAGCAGTCTTCCGAGATAATTGTTTTCAAAGGCCTGTATCATAAGGGATGTGGTCCACTCCCGGCCTTCATACTTCCTCATTATCTATGCCCAAAGTATGGACGGACTTTCGTAGTCCGCTTCTATCCCATGCCAATTCATAAGGCGATTGGGGTCTGTTTGGAGACGTGTTGTTATAGAGGTCGCTGCAATATTCAATCCACAACTCTCCGTGAAGACTTCACAGGCTAAGCTGGGACGACACTTTACGCGCATGAATTAAACCCCCTTGCATCACAACACGGGTTGTATATGAAATAATCAGAACATATACCATTATGTACATTGAAGTCACGTTATTGCCAGTCTAACCCAGTATGACCCGGAGTTTATGCAAGAGTTCACTAACAAAATACAATTTCAAATACAGTTAACATATTTTTATTTAACCATACATTATAATCATGAAAGAGTATATGTATGTAAAATCATCCACACAGGTAGGACATGCTACCAACACATATTAGTTACAAATGATTCTTGTTCTCAGGTTAATGTCAGCGATTGTCACACAGGGGCTTAAGCCTTTTGTCACTTGAGCAAAATACTAGTTAACGTTGCGGCTTTGACATAACACTACTATCGCTATTATATGAACTTCCATACAGGAGTTTTATAAAATCGTCGATGCTGCAATAATATATAACTGAAAGAACACTCAATTTAAAACATGCGTAATATCATCGTCATAATTAGAACACGTTCAGTAACAACATTTCCCTATACAATCAGCACAGTTATATGGCACTTAGTACGTGAACACTCGAATTCCGCGTAGCACTCGTTGAATTTAAAAAAGGTAAAGTCGTGACTTTCTAAATATGTATTTGTAACTATTTATAAACAAATAAACATGTAAATTTTTAATTAGAATATGTCAAATTAATTAATCGAAGTGATGATCATGCAACGTATTTAAATTGTTTCACATAAGTATAAGAATTCCAAAAGAAGCTAAGTGAGCTAAAATAAACGTAAGGTAAAATTGGAGAAATACATGAATGCAAAAAATCACAACATTCACCATCATGTACATATGCAGTGATGTCACGTGATTGTCAGTATTACCCAGTATGACACCGGTGTGTACACAATTTAATAATTAACAAAAACAATCAAAGGTACAGCACATACAGCATGTTTCACACAGGTCATGTCACCAACAAATACTTGTTATGAATGCGGATTCTTGTTCTCAGAGGAAATGTCAGCGTTGGACACACATGTGACGCCTATATGCCACATGGGCTTGTCAAAACTACTATTTAAACGTACCGTCATTGACATGATAAGATTATTATTATTATTATATGTACTTCCTTGTCCAAGTGTTATTAAACCGTCAATGCTACGATAATAATGAATTACATTGAACACTTAATTTATAATATACTTAATCTAATCTACACTACTAGGACGCGTTCAGTAACAACATGTCCTCACAAAATAAGTACAACTAAACAATACTTGATACGTGAACACTATGATTTCGCCTAGCACATGAAAGTAAAACACGATTTGCACTAAAAATAGTTCATATAGTGACTTTCTTTACATAAATTTGTAACTATAGGCAAAACAGTTAACATGCATTTACAATTTAACACAGATCGTTCATAACAAATATTAACAAACTGTCAACCTACATTTAGCACCAATTGAAACGACACTCGGTATAAGTAACTGTTGTTAGCATTGTTTGAATATTGATCAACCTCTTTATATGGTTAAAAATCAACGAAGAGAATAATTAGACGTTCAATGTTCAGTGAAGTAAAAAAACAACAACAACAACAAAACAACAAAAGTCCTGAAAGGCCCAAAGTCGCTCAACATGAGATGCAAAAGAACTGATCTATTCTGTGCGGCCAAAGATATCATTACAAAACAATGTCTGCCAAATTTTTATTAAGATTTAACTATAAATGTGACATTAAGAGTGTTAACAAGGTTTAACTTTTGTCTAAAAAGGAAATATGCCCCGCCCCTTGGCGGCCATGTTTTACAACTAACCAGAACCATTTTCGCACTCATTCAAGATATTATTACAAATAATGTTCTGACAAAAATTCATGAAGATTGGACTATACATGTGACTTTAAGAGTGTTAATAAGGCAAATGTTGACGACACAATGTTTTACTATAGCCATATTAGAAACAATTCCATGCTCCGTGCGGTCATGTTTTTCAAACTATCGGAATCATTAAAAAAACGTGCAAGATATTATTTGGACAAATTTTCTGACCAATTTTAATGACAATCGAACCATTTATTTTGCCTCGAGAGTTTTAACAAGGTTTTTCTATAGCCATACATGTTTTAGCAAAATTCCCCGCCCCTTTGCGGCAATGTTTGTCAAAAGACCAGAACCATTTGTGAACTCATACAAGATATCATTAGAACAAATGGTGTGACAAATTTCATAAAGATTGGACTATAAATGTGACTATTACAGAGTTAACACGGTTTCACTCATCTCAAACAAGGAAAAATTTCCCGCCCCCTGGCGGCCTTGTTTTTTTTCCCAACCGAAACCATTTTCGAACTCGTCCAAGATTTCATAGGGACAAATCCACTAACCATGTTAAATGTGGCCCCTAGAGTGTTAACAAGGCAAATGTTGATGAGCACGACGGACAAAAGGTGATGCACAAAAGGTGGTCACAAAAGCTCACCATTGAGAACGTTTTGCTCAGTTGAGCTAAAAAAACTAACGCAAAATCGTTGAACCCCGTTTAAAGACTACGGCCCTTCTCTGTATACGACAAAACTACGATATATACTTTAAAGTGCATGGTTTTCTTTTTTTATGAAAACAATTGCGTGCCTGTTATGAATAAACAAAGTTTTATTGAATTACGGATCGCTCTTCAAAATAAATATTAAACTCATTTTATTATTATGATGATATATCCTTACTAAAATCATATAATTTTAAAAGATATTACTCTTCATCGCTTTCCGGTCTGTTCATATGAATATTGTCGTAAAGGCTAACTTTTGACGAAGATATTTGCTCAAATGTCATTGGTCGACGTTGAGAAGGCCTGACCAATGGCTGTGCTGGAGGCACGTCATCAGACTGATGCTGTTGGCGCCAAGTTTGAGGCTGGTTTCCGCTCGATGTCGTCTGGTATTGCCAAACCGTCTGCTGCTGCGGTGAGTGATGCCATTGCTGACTAAAAGTGCCACTATTTCGTTGTTGCTGCTGCTGTTGCTGCTGCTGATATTGCAGTTGATGTTGCTGTTGTTGCCATGGGGTAACTTCATGTTGCCAATGAGGCGGCGGTGGTTGCGGTACGTATGTCTGTTGAGGGAGCATTGGCGCCACGTCAGCAGCGTTGTCATAGTCGTCGTCTGAATGCCTTCGACCTGGAAGCACGTTGCTCCGTCCCTGAGAAGTATTCTCCGTCTGGTATGGCCGTACCTGAGCCATTCTCCCACCTTCCCCATGCCGGGGAACGGAACCGTATCCAGGCTGAACGTGCACTGGAATATTAACAACATTTGCTTGGTTTTGTTTCTTTTGGCCTAGAGTGCTGTATGGCGTTGCCAGATTGGGGTCGTTCAAATATGCAAACGAGGCTAGAGTTGACATATCGGATGAAACGGAGCTGGGACCGGATTTTAGCGATTTCCCTTGTCGCCCTGCACCGTAATAATCCACTGATCTAAGCGACGAATCACCCTGTCGACCGGACATGAATCCACTCGAGAAGCTGTCGGTGGAGCGCGGAGATATGGTCACGTGCTTTTTCAGTGAGCCTTGCTGCCTCCCTTCCCGTAGCACACCATTTGGGACGCGCTTGTCTGGTGGTCCGTAACCCGGGAACCAGTCCCCGTCTGGTTGATCGGCACTTATAACGGTCTGAAATTGTCAGATTTGATTTAACTAAGAGCCCAAGTTTTTTTGGATTAAAATTTTAATTAATTTATTTATTCCAAAACACGCATCCTTCAATGTCATGCTTTTGCAAGCTTTCTACGATTTATAATAGACTAAAGATCGTGTCAAGGTAATTAAAGACAATAACAATAATACACGAATATAACATTATATAATTATAATTGAAATTGTAATTTAAATGTTCGTTTATTATGCGTTCATTTGTGTTCCAAACGTGGAATACTCACAGTTTCTATCGTTTGCGTGTCTGTGTCCCGAACGCGCCACACGCAACACGCATGCGCACAAAGGCAGAGGCAGATGCACACCAGAATAAGACCGGCGCTGAGTATAACACCACCGAGTATCGCGAATATCCTGAAACAACAAATAAGACCGGCGCTGAGTATAACACCACCGAGTATCGCGAATATCCTGAAACAACAAATAAACATTGACCTCGCTATTTCACATTGACCTCGCTATTTCACATTGACCTCGCTATTTCACATTGACCGAATATTATAAAAGTACGCTATTTAACGAGAAAAATTGTTTTACTGACATCAGTGAGTGAAAAAGTGTATGTATGACAATGAATTAGAACATAAAAGTGAATAATTTATATTAAGAATGTATAAAGTATACTTTGGCGAAAAGAGTTTGTACACTCATGTAAGTTTTACTGTGGAGAAAATATTTTCGGAAACATTTAATCATTTTTTTCATTTATTCAGATTCAAATAATACAATCTTATATTATCAAAGCGAATTTATAAATTTAAGCTTATTCAAATATGCATTTAATATCATAAAAAATATAGGAAATAATAATATCTACTTTACGTTCAAGCAAAATTGTGTTTGATAAATAATACATTGATGCTAAAAAAGCTTATACGTTTTTTTTTTAAATAAAGCATCACATTCTTATCCAATTTAAACATTATTATTATTTATCAAATTAAGAGTCGAAACCCGCAAAATTTTCTAACGTTTTCTTATATCTGTCAAAACAGATGCCTATGGGGCTTTATATCAACATGTGTATTAAAGCATGTGCTGATTTAAGTTGAACCTCTTGCATGGAATACGATTGCCCGAATAATAACGTAACAAAGCGGTTGGCAAAACCTCGACAAAACCTCGACAAGCTCACACCAGTAGTCCATACTCAGATTGCGTGATGTATTAGATGAATTTAGACAACCATATTTCGTTTCTTATGTCCCTTACAAGACGGAGGAAGACGTTGTTTATCATTTATTTATTGTGCAACTGCAAAAACTAATTTGTAAACATAAATAACACCTATAACGGAAATGTTGACGCTCACGTGTGCTTCACATGTTTCTACGAGAATTTGAATTTTAAGTAATAAATAACAATTTTAAAATCGTAATCACTGACGCCATGTAAATATTAATATTAATTTTACATTATTTTACTTGCGACTCTGAGCAGTTACCGTAATCCCCAATAGTAGTTCATGTACAGGTGATATTAATAATTTATAACATTGCCAATATAATATTTATGAATCTTCATAATCGAAAGTGGAATGCAAAAAACAACACAGTTTGGTCATTTTCAAGAATACAGTAAATTTTTATTATGGAGAATACAGATTATTGAGGCTCCCACTCGCATTCCCAGACCACGTTTCGGCTTTAGAAATGGTATAAAGTCAAAATGTTAATTGGGTAAGGTGGGAGAACAAAAAGGTGGAGCAAAGAAATTAGTTTCTATATCGTTATCATACAGTGTTATTTTTTTACAAAGTAAACATATGTGTGATGTTACTAAAACTATATTCTGAATAAATTCAAGTTAATTTTCATTTTCTTTCTGAAGATTACAGAATGATAGTCCTTATTTATAACATGAGGACCGAAAAGGCCCAAGGTCAATCACAAGTAACCCGAAGGAACTGTACCGCTCTAAACAGCCTGTGTGATGATTCCGTAACGAATTTAGAAATCAGCAGTGTTATGTCTCGAGCATGGTTCATGATGATTGGGAAATTATTTTACGTTTGTAGCGTTCACAAGATTACATAATTTAGAGGCTTAGCAATGTAATTGAAACTGTCTAACCTCCTGGTGATGATGTTTTGTATTGAATAGACACCAGAGTTGAGCCCATTTAGACGACAGGGATATTCACCGGACTGGATAGATGAAGGATCACTCTGTATTTTTTTCTAATATTCTGCAGATCGGTTTGGGAGGAGATGTCGTTTAAATGAACTGTAAACGGACAACCCACGACGGATTTTAACTAAAATAAGTTAGAGCGATGTCACTGCAGTTTTGTTTTAACAACGAAATCAAGGCGCCTTCGAATCACGCGCTAACGTTTCATTTTTTCCAAGCATGGTTATTATATTTATTTGTTATGACCAATTCTTAAGGTTTCACAGTTCATATTATGTCGTTGTCTATATGCTGGTCAAACGATTTGAACACAATTATTCCGTTAACGTACATTTATGAACGCGCTGTTCTTTTGTTGACAATACACTTGAGTTATGAAAATTGTCAAGACAATGATTGCTCTGCTGTTGTGGCTTATCTAATTCGTTAAGTTGTTATCCTTTACACACAACCCACAAACAAAAACTTGGTAAAAAACTGCGTACGGTTTGATAACAGCTATGGCGTTTGACGTATATTTCAACGCCTTAGTTGTATTGCTTATTGTTTTCCACATATTTTCTTATTCATTAAATACAACTGTCATGGCTTTTGTTAATGCACACAATATGTGTTACAAAACAATAATTCGAATCAAATTAAATTATCTAATCTATGTAAATACGGCGATTCATAACAAAGTGGCCCTTGGTTTACGATCATTGTTTTCTAACGAGTATATAACATATTTGAAGGCCCATGCTGTAATTCAAATCAGTATTTCTCCTCAACTAACCGTCAAATACATCATGGTATATCATCGCCACCTAGCAGCCTAAGATTCATTTATCGCAAAGCAAGGAATTGCTGTTTTCCGTGTCTTGAAACGTTCAGAACAATGTATATGCAAGCCGAATTTCTGGTAAGCGGCCAATATTTAGATGGAAAGAAACAGGACTTTTTTAAATAAGACTCGGCAAGTTTATGAAAAGAGAGATATTTATTACATGTATAATTTTAGAATTCGCCTTTACTATAATCTTTATTATCTCTTTCAAGAACAGTTAGCGTTGCGTTTTCCATCGATGAATGAATGAACGCAATCACGAATATTTTCCAAGAATGTGCAGACTTGATTGTTGTGTGGTTGCCTATATACATGTGTAAAGACGCCATCTAACCACACCAAAATATTTGTCGGAAATTCGTCACGACGCACACATACATAGGTTCATTGAAGGCAGTGGAATGAAGTCGCATGACAATGTGGGTATAATAAACTTATAGATGTATGATTTAATACATATAATAATAAATAACGATATACATAATACATGTTGCATCAACATAATTATTGTTAAACATGATTAATTTTGATATTTTACGATTCCATTTGATAGTACTTAAATCACACCAAATAACGATTTGTATGTATCTCTAAAAAGCGACACAATGTGCTATTTAAAGTGCAAGGGAGGTCAGGGACAGCTTTCATGCATTATCTTCTATTTTACTCGATAGTGATCTTACTCGATAGGATCATTCCATAAAGCAATAATCAGTAGGGTGACTCATCGTACTCAGTAAGGCAATTCGTTGAAGCCATACGAAGGGGGATAATATCTTGTCGTAATACTAGGTAGGGTAATCCTTACATATATTATAGTAGAATGATATATAGTAGCAATTCTCATCATGAGCATTTCTTATTGACACACTCAGAAGGATAATTCATTGATGACATACGTTCTCGTTTCTTGTAGTAATACATTGTAGGATAATGCAGCATTTCTATTTCTGCATTATCATTCATAGTCATCATACTCAGTAGGATTATTTTTGTAGCCATACTCAGTAGGATCATCCCCAATATAGCTACACTCAGTAGGATCATCCCCAATATAGCTATACTCAGTAGGATCATCCCCAATATAGCTATACTCAGTAGGATCATCCCCAATATAGCTACACTCAGTAGGATCATCCCCAATATAGCTACACTCAGTAGGATCATCCCCAATATAGCTATACTCAGTAGGATCATCCCCAATATAGCTATACTCAGTAAAATCATCCCCAATATAGCTACACTCAGTAGGATCATCCCCAATATAGCTATACTCAGTAGGATCATCCCCAATATAGCTATACTCAGTAGGATCATCCCCAATATAGCTATACTCAGTAGGATCATCCCCAATATAGCTACACTCAGTAGGATCATCCCCAATATAGCTACACTCAGTAGGTTCATCCCCAATATAGCTATACTCAGTAGGTTCATCCCCAATATAGCTACACTCAGTAGGTTCATCCCCAATATAGCTACACTTAGTAGGATCATCCCCAATATAGCTTCACTTAGTAGGATCATCCCCAATATAGCTACACTCAGTAGGATCATCCCCAATATAGCTACACTCAGTAGGGGTTAGAGTCTGTCGCCTGATTTCCCCGGAGAGAGATGGTTGTGGATGAAGTTATTAACTACAAAATGCAGTCTTCATTTACTTTGATCTTTAACAGATCTTAAGATTTACCAACAGTATTTGTAATGTCTTGTTTTTGTTGTTTTTAGTTACTCAATACACTCTTTTGCTTCAGAAATATGATTTATAATTTAGAAATTATTGAAAATCATTGAAAAAAAAAACAATATAGAAGATTGCTTATGTGCTTCGTATTATCCCTTTATCTTCAAAAGTTCAAAAGGAAGTTGAAATGCAGCTTGTGAAAAGCTAAAGATAAATCCTTTTTAATCGCTGTATTTATAAAAACTAGGGCGAAACGACCCATGAATTAGGGCGAAACAACCCTTTATTCATTCATCATTTTCTATCTGGCAAACTAATGTAATGTGTATAAGTTTCTTACAAGATGTGCTACGAAAGTGCAGTCAATATATATATATTCAGTTGAGATTGTCTGCATTCAGCCTTTGTGGATTGAACTGACGTCATGAGGTTAAACACATAATATGCGTAAAGTAATTCACTTAAGCCAACTGGTATGAACGGTTATACCGTTAATAAATTGTATTTAACGGTATTGGTTCGGTAATAGCACAGACTCAACCACGACTCATGAATAAGCCAACCAATGTATGCAAGCAAAAACTGTTGCTAGTGACAAAAGGCACATTAAGCGTAAGATGGTTTACGTTCTTAATTTAATTACGGTGTTGAATACAAACAGATTAATAAGCGTTTTGTATTGATAAAAATTGAAACCGTCGGCACCAAAAGGAATCCATTTTGTTTCTCTGTGGTTTATGAATATAACACTTATTTCAATATCGATACATTCAAAGCCCCTGGAATGATGTTTTAAATAATGTAAGCATCCGATAGTGATTCATATTGACCGCGATATTTATGGAAACTTAGACACATGCATCTGGGCAATTTCCGTTCATGTAGTAAAGCCTAACACAATTATCTGATAAGCGTATTATTGATACATTATGTCACAGATAACGATGGGAAAATAATAACCCCAACAATACCTTCGCCTAATAGGCGTGACTACCTTAATCTTATTACACCGACTATTCTGAACCATAAACCACGCAATCTAAATGCATTATGACATTTATGTCTCGTCGGTTACTTACAAGACATTGCGAGATGGAGCGATAACAAGAAACAACCTGTGTTTTTCTTGGCATAACATCGGTATTCTGCAATAATTATGTTCGCCAGCAATAAATACCTAGCTGTACAGTTCGGAAACATTTCGTTATCTGTATACCTACAACAAGTCATTAGAGATTACTTTCCAAATAATAAACAAACACAAAACAAATATAAATAAAAAAATGTATCCTAAAGCTATGAGAATTGCAATATTATACATACAGATAACGTAAAATATAGATAAAGTCAAGATAACATAGATTGCAACGGAAACAACCATATAAGAAATAGTACTTTTTTTAATTTATGCAGTAATAGACATACGTTTACAAGATAACTGTTGGAGATTATTTAAGGAAACTATTGTATTTTTAATGATGAGGAAATTTATCAATTAATTGATCTGCTTTATACTTTTGTTTTCAAATATAGCAAATTATAACACACATTTTGGGGCAACAGTTTGAAAAAGTGTTAGATCTTTATAAAAGTATTGTCATAAATGTTATTAACATGCCTTGTGCATTAAACCAACGTGGTTATACATTTTTTCTTCAGAAAAAATTGTTTCTTAAAGAATGTTTATAATGATAAAAGAGTAAAAAACAACCATACAGGTCGAAAAAATAATATAAATTCTGAATTATTTTTTATTTCATCCGCTGTATGGACGCTTGCCTTTTTGTATGTTCTTTAACAACACAACTGAGTCTACAAATCTTTGATAAGACAGCTCAGGTCGCTGGCATTTTGTTTTCCAGGAAAACCATCACTTAAACATGCGTCCTAAGCCCTTTGTTGATCTTCGTGCATTTGATTTAGGATAGCGCTATCTCGATGCACGAGCAATTTGCGAAAACAAATGGGGTCAACTACTCACACGTGTACAGGTTCTTGCAAATTACATCCGCGTTGAGATGGCTTAGCGAAAGCAACAATACTTTTTGTGTCCCTAGGAAGCTGCATTTGTTTGAATCTTTGTCGATATTAAAGTGATATTATGGGCATTTTTCACTGTTGAATTGAGCTGAAAAGAATTAACAGATCAAAAGAGTAAGTTAATGTGGTAACTGACCAATTATCTGCAAATCATCTTGCTACCAGTTGTTTATAAAATATATATATAATATTCGATATTTTACATGACTGTCCCAGTCCTCTAAGCCGAGCGGAACTATCCTTTTTATTAGGATCGGAGTAAGTGTTCGTGTGTCGTATGAATAGATATCGTTGATGGAAATTAAAATGATCCGTAAAACAAAAGTGTGTCTTTATGTCGTATGAACGAATCTGCACTAAAACTAAATTTAGATTCACATCGTTCATCGAATCATTTCTGTCGTCAGTTGTCAAAACAAAAGTACGGTTGATATTCAAATGGATGATTTTTCCTCTTTCTGGGATATTGTTTTGGTATGTTGATGCTGCATTAACAAACATAAGTGTATATGAAGTGAAAACACCAAAAATAAACAACGGTTGCGATGGACACTTATAAACATAGCATATACAGTTAGATGCGTCTAATATCACTTTAAGCCAGATGACAATTCCAAACGTTTTTCAATCCCAATGTCCGACAAATCCCAGTAGGCGTGGAGCTATATTAACTACAAAAAAACGGCAGTAAAAGAAAACAAATTGAAACAAATTTTTTGGCGTTTTAAGGGCTTTTCAAAGACATTTATTTGAATATAAATATGCTAGTAGGGATTTAACCAGAATGCAAAAATTGAAATGGAAGATTCTGGAAAAAGGCACGGTGACCTCGTTCGTGGATAAAAAATCGTCGGATTATAAAGTATAAAAATAGAAACATGATGAGTATGTATGAGGCAATTGACAAATGCGAAAAATAGAACAAAGTTTTGGTCATATTTTGAAAAGTGGGATACAAAATTGGAAGTGAGAGCTACCTTTCTTTCTGTTTCCCTAACCTAGGCACTCTGTCATTTCGATAATTCCGTGACAAACTTATCAAAATTTTTAGCAGTATCGCACGTAACAAGGAACAAGGCCGCAAAAAATATTTCCTTCATGTGCGATTCATAAGGATTTCGCGGAAAGTTTCGCCCATATGATGATATGTCATTTCGGCATTAAAGGCAGAGTCAATTACATAAGCAAACGGCATAAGGCTTCACAAAGGGGCACGCCATAGCGTACACCCAAATTTCCCGCCAATGAACGAATCCAATATTCCAGCCGCTTTATAAAGGCCGAATGCATAAAATAGCATGTCTTTTACACATAATGTTTATCGGCCTGTATGCTTATGGTTATATTGTGTTAAATGTACCGGATCGACTACCTACCCGCTGGTGACCGATGCAACCCCTATGAATATGGCTCCGACGAAAATTAGTATGACTCCCAATATCAACAGGCCGATGACAGTCTTCTCCGGGATGAGCCATTGATGGAAGCGACTCGTCGCCACCCGAGCTACTGTTGGCTGACCTTTGACACCAATCATTCCGATCACTGATCACACCCTTACCCAATATCGCATTTATTAACGTGTATAGTTCCAACAGTTATGTCTGTAACAGATTAAACCTCCTTCAGGCGCCTCATTGGTCGCATCGAACCACTGATTAGCCGACTGTTAATTCATAAAACACGCAATCTTGAACTGAACACAACGCGTTCACACCAGCACCGAGCGCATATAACAAAGCATAGTTTCGTGTTCGCACACATGCATCCCGCGTGTGCAGATTCCAGTCATTCGTTTCCAAGCCAACACCTGTATAATCGTTAAATTCCAGGGATCCTTCCAGTATACAGCGAACAATGTTATCAAGCGCGAATTATCCCAGAAACAAATAGCCTGCACGTAATGGCCCGGACATTAACCTTTTACATGCAAATATTTACCGCCGGATATCTGGTCAGAAAGTCTCTTTATATTCAAACTGATTTTGAGCTACACTTTTCTTGCTAGAGATCGTTTCGAATATATATCAAGGTTATTCCGACAAATTTAGTTGTTTTCTGAGCGTTCCAGCTGGTACCGTGTCTGCTTTTTCCGCCGCATCCTATGGAGAAACGTCTGCAGCGCCGGGAGCCTTTCCACGGTTTTTTCTCGGTTACAGCTAGCGGGTATCCGGTTACAAATGAGGGCGGTGAATGATTATGTGAAACATTTCTCCACTGTTATCGGCGCTGTGCCTGAAAATTTGAAATTATTAATGTTCTTGTTGTCCGCATTTTGATGTTTCAGTTATTCGGGCCGTTTGTTAGAGAATATTAAATTAGTGCGTGTGGATGAAGAGGGAAACTTGTGAGTGTGAATGATGGGAGAGGGGAGAATAAGCACGAGCAGTAGATTTACTGACAGCCTGTTAGTTTTTCCATTCCGGTGTCCGTTCTAGGATGTTGCGTACATATCATGATTACTTATACTTAAAGGACAAAGCAAAAATCGTTGTAAGCTTCCAAGTTAAGGAAGGCACAAAATCAAATTGGGTCGGTCGGGCTAATGGATTTTTTAAATGCCTCATTTAAAAGCAACTATCAGGAGTTATCACATCAATGAATAATTTACATTATAATGATTCAGAACGCATTCTTTTGCAGTAAGATGACTACTGGTGTAAAAAAAACTTGCAGTTTATAAAAAGTTAATACTCAGATCTGAGTAATTATAGTCAGATCGTAACCCATTAATGCCTAGCGTCTAGAAAATAGGCATTGGCAAACAGCGTAGACCCAGATGAGACGCCGCATGATGCGGCGTCTCTTCTGGGTCTGCGCTGTTTGCTTAAATGAATTTCTGTGAGAAATATTCTAAATATAGAAATAAATATACCAGACATCCCTAATTTTGGAAATAAATTGATCCAATTTAGAATGATGGGAGAGTCCACTAGGCTTAAATGGGTTAACGTTTAATCACAGCACGTAATAACTATTTATTACATGCTCAACCGCACATAGGTGCTATCAGCCAAAATCAAATGCATGATTCAA
Source organism: Dreissena polymorpha (assembly GCF_020536995.1). Lineage (NCBI taxonomy): Eukaryota > Metazoa > Mollusca > Bivalvia > Myida > Dreissenidae > Dreissena > Dreissena polymorpha. The sequence continues at coordinate 67,487,379 of NC_068355.1, read as the reverse complement.
TTCGTTGAGAAGAAACAAATGTAACTGAAAAAATAGTGTGAATAACGGTTATTCATTCCCAAGGCACTATAATCACGTTTGAACTTCATTTTAATACACAGATATCAGTCTTCTTACCGGAACGCCAATGTCAATCAATACATCTGACGAAAATCTCGCTCATATTTGTACTCGACACCCGCTGTTTGGAATGTAAATACAATCATTAAAAACCTTTACATTGATACTGTTATTAGGTTCTTACACTCGATAAATGGGTCAAATACTTGATAAGAACTGAAACTCGTTCTTTCTTTATTTAAGAACATACGGTTTGCAGTTAAATTGAAAAATACACTATAGTAAAAAGAACACGCGATGTTGCAGATAAACGAAGCGTTCAACTGTTACATGAATGTGAAAGTAAACGCTGCAATCATAATTTCACCTGCATTGTATTAACCCATTTATGCCTAGCGTATAGAAAAAAAGGCCTTGGCAAACAGCGTAGACCCAGATGAGACGCCGCATGATGCGGCGTCTCATCAGGGTCGGCGCTGTTTGCTTAAAGTAATTTCTGTAAGAAATATTTTAAATATCGAAATAAATATACTAGACAACCCTAATTTTGGTAATAAATTGATCCAATTGAGAAGGATGGGAGAGTCCACTAGGCATAAATGGGTTAAAGTCATTTGATTTTCCTTTTCTGCACGATTAAAAAAAATATACCGGTCTGTTGCATTTGCTCTTAAAAATCATTTTATTTTAAGAGACTTATTCATTTTGAAAGTGTTATATTTGGCATAGTTTACATTACTTAAAAGTGTCTTAATCATTTGAACGAGTTTTTGTGTGGAATTTTTAATCGTTTTCAATAGCAATCCGTCATATGGGGTCAGATAACGTACACGCCCTGTTACAGGGAGCAGGCTGCTTTACGAGAAATAAGGACAATGTCACAAAGTGAACTTTAAATACCTTTAGCCCATGACTTATTTCAAGCGCACAAAACTCCAGAATAAACGGATCAATTCGCGTAAAATTATCTCTTGAACATCTACACTTCATGGTGTTTTAAAATTTTAATTTACTTTATTAATTCTAACTTTGAACATTCAATGAAACTGCCTTAAAACTGCCCATCCCGAAGTCACATAACTCTGAAACGTATGATTTCTTCTTAGCATCTGCATGTCTAGTCAAACTTGTTGACGCTCTCAAATATTAAGCTATTTTTTTATTATTGGCAATAATTGGTTCAAAGAATTTAGCCTATACAAAAAGAATATCTAAAAAAAACTTTCGTAATGGCCTCAGATGCCCCTTAAAGTCGCAGGGCCCATAGGCATTTGCCTATTCTGCCTAATGGACTGAATACATTATGAAGTATTAGAACGAACTGAACTCGTTAACCCTTAAAGCGCTGGAGCTGAATTTTAAAGGCCTTTGCAAACAGTTTGGATCCAGATGAGACGCCACAGAACGTGGCGTCTCATCAGGATCCAAACTGTTTGCTATTCTGATAGTATTCTTTGAAAAAAATCGAAGAAAATGCTAATTTTAGAAATTCAGCAGACGACATTTTAGCAGATGACAAATTTCCCAGCATGCAAAGGGTTCAATTATAATATGATCTCACCATGCATTACACATTAAGAATTGTAATTTAAATTGTATAAAAATACATAAAACAACTTCGAAATAAACAATTATAAGTGAAATATACCGGGTAGTTATAATTAAATCTTACAGGATTGAATTGGTCATACCATAAAAAGCAAACACGATAATTACGCACTACAAAAGATACTTTAAGTTAATTTAAAACAGAAAATTAGTAGCAGAACCATGTAATAAAAGATATCCCTAGCGTTATGAATGAGTCAAAGTATACATACACAAACACACATAAATAAAAAAAAAACATCGGAAGGTATAATCATTTTAATAGCATCATCATTGCGTACTGCACATTAAGGGAAGTGGCGGCATTTTTTTGTGTTGAGTTTAAACATGCCACGTAAAAACCGTGAATCTCACTTCAAACTAAAGCCAATCACATGGCATTATGTGCAAAAGTGTCTGATTTCTGTGCTTGTTTGAAAGTTAGTAAAAGTAGTCTGTTAACAGACTGGGCACGGGATCAATGTTATCGCTCAGTTCTAAAAAAGAGTCAATATCATCAACCTTACTTGGTGGTCATAACAGACTCATGTCCGCGTGAAAGATTACATTCCTCCCCTTATCCGAACTGTGTGCAAATACGCGAAGTCATCTGTGGTAACCAGGTCAACGGTCAGGATTTCCGCATATGAACACACGTTGGTTTGACAAGAAATAACGTCGCAGAATTATTTTAAGTTGTTTAATATACTTTTTGACGTAAACTGAAAGTGCATCTCTTCGTTACAACCAATTATGATGCCTATTAATTTATGATGCATGCAAACGTAAACAGATTGCAGTCACCGTGAAATGATTGGGATCGCTGACTTCCGAAAATGCATGGTATGGTCTGGAGAACATATGGTTTGTAATAATTTTTTTTTATGTATATTTGTTGATTGAATCCCTTCTTAGGTCCATAGTTGTCTCGCAAGTTTGGTTCAGCTAAATAAATTGAAAATGTTTTCACGACTATATCAAAAATGTGTTGTTTTTTAACAAAAGCTCGGTAGATCCTACAAATACGTCGGTGTTGTCGAATTATGCTCAAATAAATATAAAAGCCGTCATAAAGCTTTGTTATGGTATAAGACGTCATTGATAATTGCGGGTGAATAAAAATGGCGGGCTGAGTATAGAATAATAAATGCTCGTGCATTAATTAAAAAAAAAAATTAAAACAATGAAGATTTTTTAAGAAATAAAATAATGAATTTTCTATTAGAACGTGTTGCCAAAAAAAGAGACAAAAAGCATAGGTATGTCTTAAGAAATCGCTCGTCCTCTGCGCTCGTCATTGCATTCCCACACACTTTTACTTATGCCCGTAGGTTATAGGACAACACAACATTATAGAAACATATACATATATGTATAATGTATTAAACATAATTCCGTGGGCTAAGCGATCGTGTAAGAACGGGTACGCAATGTGTTTTAATACTCATGCTAGACATCTATCTGTAATGAAGATCTTACGGATATCTAACCACCGAACTTTTCGGCGCGGAAGGCCCAGTGATAGCACGTCGGAAAATAACCTTATAAAATATGCCATTTGTAGGACAATACGCAACCAAACATAATAATCTGCGTATAAAAATATCGTTCTGAGCCTCAGAATGCGGGTAGCCATAAGGTTAATGGGCGGTCATCACAGACACATCCCTTTGGGTAGCCGACCCATTCGTGTTATTATATCTGTTAATAATTAAATGAACAATATCATTCTTAATGAAAAAAGTAGCACAATAAGAAACTCTAGAAAAAATGCTTTCAGTGAAAACTTTGAATGATTTAATCACAAATCGATTGCGCTAATGAGGTATCATGCCATGCTTGCTTATTGTTATGTTTGTCAACTGATTCGTCATTTTTCAGGTTTACCAAGTTTTCTCATCGAAAACTCATAATCTCTGATAGCGATTACTATTCGTCCTTACCCGAGTACGGTTGGTTACCAGTTCCCATAGACTTAAAAGTGTGGCTGATTTTGATTGAAAACGTTCATTAAATTCTGGAGTAAAATTATGTTCACAAATCATCATATGCGTATTTAGATCTATGAAATTATCAATAGCGTGTAAGATATAGTTAACTCTTTCAGTGCTGGAACCGAATTGCGAAGGCCTTTGCAAACAGTTTGGATCTCGATGAGACGCCACAGAACGTGGCGTCTCATCAGGATCCAAACTGTTTGCTATTCTGAAAGTATTCTTTGAAAAAAAAATCGAAGAAAATCCTAATTTTATAAATTCAGTAGACGACATTTTAGCAGACGACAAATTTCCCAGCATGCAAAGGATTAAGTACTGCACATTCCAAAGTTATCGGCGAAAATAAATCAGAGAGGAAGCAGCTGCAGCATTTAAGAAATAGAGATAAAAACCGAAAGCTAATATCAAGTCTTTATAGTGGCGTTAATTATTTGCGAACTTAATTAAACTAGTTATATGGCTATCAGTCTTCTACCCAAACTTCAATGGCGAAAACCTCGCTCACATTTGTACTGTTTATATGTAAATAGTGTCGTTTAAAACCATTAGGTTCTTAATCTCGTAAAATGGATCAAATTCACGCTACAAACGAAATTTATTCATGAAATGCTGTATTAATGTAGTTCATATTATACGACTGATATAAACGTCAGTTAAAAGAACACACACTGTCTTTTTTAATGGTACTTTAATGGTACTTTGAATTGTACTTTGAATGTATTTGTATGCGCTCTATTTACGAGTTTTTATGCATGTTATTATTTAGATTTGATCTCAATTTATTCGTCGTAAGGTTTGAGATATAGTAAAGTACATGAACACAGTTAAGAGTTTGTTTTAAATAATCTTCTTTTTAGCTGTGTGATTTAATAGCTTTTAGCGAGATATTTCCAAAAACTGACACAAACTTTATCATTCGATTAACTTATACATTATACAGTATATACAATGATGTTCTCATTCGAAACACTTGTAACAAACGACTCTGTACTTAAATGTAAAAAAACGTTTCTTAGAACGGTACCACTTTTACACAATTTTTATCACGTATAATGAGATAAAGAAGTTAATCGTTTTAAATTACCGAAAATTATGCCTTACTTATATTTCTGAAGTGCATCAAACAATTGAAGACAATTAAGTCGTAATGTGGTCGACACATAAAAATATGAAAAAGGGCATTTACAGTGTCATACAATTTACGAAGTGAACAATTCAGTAAATGGAAACAAAATGTTGAAAAAGGGCATTTACAGTTTCATACAATTTACGAAGTGAACAATTCAGTAAATGGAAACGAAATGTTAACACTTACTTCCCAGTGAATACTCTCCAAAACACATGAATGTTCCATGTTTACATTAATGTTCTTTCATATTTGATGACAGACAAAAAGTAAGAAGTAGCAATAAAAATCGCGAGGAAGGACCTACCGATGTAAATATTTTGATATCTTTTATATTCCATATCAACTAGAGCAGTATGAATGAAACAGATAAGCTAGTGAAGGGTCCGTATACCAAACGTATAGGTAAACCTTGAGAAACAAACGTGACCTGCATTTCACCTCCTAGATAGTTTTGCGAATGAAATGCGCTGTGTTGAACACACTGATGTTAAGTAGTGGCTTGTCGGAAGTTTCACAAAATAAGTTTACCATTTGAAAACTTAATCTCAAGCTTTTACTTGAATACAAATACACTCGTGCATGCAATATCAGGACTGTCACCTGAAAGCAAAACTATTGCAGCGACTTTGAATATTGTATTGTATTGATATGTACACTTATCAATAGACCATAATCTTGCAATATATAAGTTATGTCATTAAATATGTCATTTAACATATTACATACGTGCAATTAATATAAAAATACACACACAATTCGTAAAGGATTATTATTTAAATTACATAATCAATAACTGAAGCTCGTTTGTAATTGTAGACCTTAGTCTTGAATCGTATTGATGAAAATCGAAACCATTAAATGTGAAAAGGCATGTCACGCTCTGAATGAAGAACACGTGAAGCAAATATGTATCTTTGTCCATATGCACACTTGCTTTGATTGTTTTAGGACAAGTGTGCATTTAACAGTCGATGTCGTTGCGGTAAGTTATGTTCCAATCGCATTACAACGAACGTCTTTGTTGTCTATGGATTTTTTTGTAAAGGTAAAAGTCTAACTTCAATATCTACTTCGCTACTTCGATGAAATTGTGTTTGCCATCTTTGATGTACAAATGATTATGACTCTTTATGTAAACTTATTAACTATTTTATATTATGTATATAATGTTTTGAAAATGTTTCTCAATCTACCTATTGAATGGTAAAAAATTAGGTCGATATATGTTTATTGGCATTATTGCCGGAAGATACGATACAATACGGTTTAATTCTGAACATGAAGCATCGAATTATAAACAACAGCATTTCAGTGAGCCTTGTTTATCTTACATAAATTAATATATTTAATTATATTATATAATAATATATTTTTGCGTAACATATACTTCATAAACAATACAATACATGTGTATTATCCTAATAATTAACCAATGTGTTCGGCGATGCTTAAAGGCCGGATTTGATATTCAGTACAGGTCCATTACCGTGTAAAGGCCGCAGATTGCAATAAATTCCTTTTGTACCCGACTGTGTGCAAACAAGTGATGTAAATCTCAGGTCAAGAGACCAACGGTCAGGTATTTTTCAGATGGACTTAAATAAGGTCAAATGAAAGTATGTTTTATGATTGGTGTCACGTTCATTAAACACTTCTTCAAATGTTCTGAAGATGAATTCATTCTTTTGTCCCACTATATGACGTATAAATTCCGTTTGCACATTGTCTGAGTATAATATTTGTAGTTTAAATAAAAAAAGATTGTCTATTATTTCTGTAACTAATAAACGGTATCTGAATAGCTACTTACTTCAATATAACGAGCTGGTGTTTAAATAATTTACTAATGTATAGTAGTGTAACATGCAAAGTGCTATTAATGTATTGTACATGAATTAAAACATAGTGCAGCAATTATATTAAGCAAGATGTCAATGTTAACCTTTATCTGTCCGATTGTTGGAGTCGCAGATGTGTTGGATCCAACGGGCGTGTCGTGCGGCTGAGGCTTGTATTGAAGAAATCAAACGCGACGTCTTTGCCTTTCATGTAAATACAAATAGGACAAGTTTTCCTTTAAATGGCATAATAGGCGACAAAAAACGCTTGAATATAATGTGTAGAATGTGTCTTTGAAATATCATAAAAATACAAAAAATTATTCAAATAACACAAGGCTTCCTCTTCGAAGACCATTAAATCGTTTCAGTAACTAGTGACTTATAAACAATATAATATAAGTGGCATCACTTCAATACACTGTCACGGACGCACTACATAGACACGAAAACGTTTAATTGGTTAAATAAAACAATTTCAACTTTTACCTGAAAACCGGCAAAGGTCAGAAATAATATTAAATAATAATTCAATCTGAACCAGAACGTGCCGGTCCCTTCATTATTATTGAATATTATTTCTGACCTTTGCAGGTGCCTCTTCAACAACTCAACATATACCTAGCTAAAGTGCTTGATTTTTGTCAATATCATCACTCAGATTACACACATTGCAGAAGCTTCATCATGATAAAACAACGGTTTGCTGGGTAAAAATAATGCGTCGTGAAATGAAAAAAAACCATTTGGGATAAGGAAACTGTACTGATGCTGAGTGTTACGCTTAAACAATATGCATGCGGTGTCTTAGAGTTAAAAAAAATAAACTACGTCATATTGTTTACAGTATTGATGTAGTTTGTATATAAAAATGTAAAGATTCCATGAATTAAAAACATTTTATAAAAACTTATGTTACACGTATCTATTTAATAGAAGATTGTTGACGATAAGATAACGCATATGGTCATCGGACAATAACAAACGAAATAAAAATTAGTGGCCTACATGTGTTAAATTATTGGTATAAAATTGCATAAAATAGATCTATAAACAAAGTCGATTTAAAAAAAACTATATATTACTTGTTTACTTTATATAATGTGCCATGGGATGCATAAATACAATTTTATATTTAAAAGTAACATTACTATTCAAAATCAACGAAGATTTCGTACAATTGTTCGTAAAATAAACTTGACCAATTAAAAACCAGTGTTTCTTATGGCAAGTGCCGAAATTTCAACGTCAGATGTCGTCTGGTAAAATAGATGTTTGTAGATACAAAATGCTCGTTTTTATTTTTGTTTTGCATATCTATTCACACGACATATGAACACTAAAATGGTGTTCTTGTGTCGTATGAATAGATATATTCGCGGGAATTAATTGTGGCCACAAATAAATAACGAGAGCCCCGATGGCGTTGAAAGCATAGTTGCAAGATACAGGGAAGTTGCTGCTGAAGTAAATGTTAAGGTCAAAATATACTAAATAGTTTCCTCATATGTTTCAATGTAAAAGCGACAAATTTGAGCGAAAATATATACAACATTTTGCACATAGAGACCATCATAACCATACCTTTTCTTGACGGGCATTCTTAGCTGAATCGATTTAAGCAATAAAAAAGATATGTCATGTTCAAACCAAAAAAGAATTCGACTCAAATCAAAATCGACTGATTTTGCACCTTCTTTTTTCGGCCGTTTTCTAGTGGATTGTAACCTTTTGCAGTACCATTATTTACTTTAATCTCTTACTTTATCCTATTTCAGGTATTCAATAGTGAACACCTATGCTTACCCTATCAATATCTCCAAATGATTAAACCAGAACAACATTCTAAAGTGTAAAACATGCCTTCGAGGAAAATATGATGATTTGTTTAGACAGGGACCTATACAGTATAGGTCCCTGGTTTAGAGAGTACAGACCTTCATGACTCGATTTTTCATTTATTCAGGACTCGATTATTTAGTTTATTGTAACCTTAACAATTTCTGACATCACGAGTCGCCTCCCTTGTTGGTTCATGCTACCAAAATGTTCTATTTTTAGAAACGGGAATTCCAAATCGTGACGAATGTGAATGGTTACACAATGACATAACTATGAAAATAAATACGTAGAATTACATTATTTCACGCATACCATTATGCAACCATCCGTTTTCTTTTCCGACTTGATACATTTACGGCATTCCATTTAATATTTTACAGACACAACACTCGTCCAGAATTTGCGCGAATCCATTAAATTCGATGCCACATTTAAACCGTTAGCTCTACTCGTAACGTTAATTTCTGGCTCAAAGTAAATCATTTTAATTTCAATTAACACATCTCTATTACTTTCAAACTCTACTTCATTAAATCCATAGAAAGACAGGTCAGAATCCATGTCATAAATCAGAAAACATTCATCGTACTGCGCTATTTTTTACACATTTACAAAGAATGAAAGTGTTTTATGCCCCACTTCCTGTTGAGAATATGTTCATTTCTATTTATAATTAACCAATGAAATTCTACATATCCTTAAACCAGGGCCTAATGAATTTGACCTCTCCCAGAACAGTAAACAAAGGAATTAGAAAGTAGGTGTGAGGTCACTATCAACCAGAACAGAATTGTTTTTCGAACGAAATTTGTTTTAGTTTCTTAGAAGGTTTTTTCACGTAAAACGGTCTTAGAAAAATTCACTAAAACGGTGTCAGCAATATTCTTGGAAGAAAACGTTAGAAAAACGTTTCTAAATAAAAAAATGTTAGAATTACCATATACTATATTAAATAGATATTTCGTCTGATTTTTGATCAGGTAAGGCTTCATAATGGTCAACCGTTCCATGTCGGTTTTCGAAATGTAGCTCTAACATAAGCATAGTTGCGTAACCGCAACTATGCTAAAAACGAGCATTTTGTATCTACACAAATCTATGTAATCATACCACATCTAGCGTTGAAATTTTGGCTATTGCTATAAGGAACAATGATTGTTAAGGTGTTAACTTTATTTTACGAAATACTTAACGAAATTTTCGTTGCTTTTGAGCGTTATAGAGACTTTAACCCATTTATGCCTAGCGTCTAGAAATAAGGCCTTGGCAAACAGCGTAGAGCCAGGTATGACCCGCATGATGCGGAGTCTCATCAGGGTCTGCGCTGTTTGCTGAAAGGAATTTCCGTAAGAAATATTCTAAATATAGAAATAAATATACTAGACATCCATAATTTGGGAAATAAATTGATCAAATTTAGAAGGATGAGAGAGTCCACTAGGCATAAATGGGTAAAAAGATTTATCTTATGAGCCTTATAAATACCAAGCAGCTATCTTTTATTGTGCATAGTCAAGTGTTATTAGTATTGCAGTTGTAGTATTGGTAGGGTTTAAACCATGATTGTTATAGTTCATGCTAACTTCGTTCCAATCGTGAAACCAACCTCTTTCACGACAGTTTCATTACATTCACCTCTGTGGTGGGCTCGGAAAGTAGTCCGTCCGAAGTCATGTGATTTTAAATCACATGATCGAGGCATTTCAAATGGCGACGCCCATTAAAATGTCAATATTATCCGGACAAACTGGCAGTCGTGAAAACGCAGCGGCACCTGACACTAAACTCTGACTTAAAACATAAGGATCGAACAAACCTACGATTAAATTGTTCAACTGAAGACTTCATCAACTTAATGCACACGATGTTCTTGAATAAGTCTGAAAGCGCCCCACGTGAACCCCGAAAAGATCTTCATGAACAACTGTTTTTGTCACGAAGTTGCATGACAGATCTTGTCCATACATTTTACCTATATTTGAACATTTTGTTAATTAGAAGTTCTGTGTTTTGAATTGAGCATTTTGGTCGATTTGATTGAATGATTGATTTTCGTACATTTACACGTGTTTTAGGAATTTTATCACAGGCCATCACTGGTAAGTACTATTCTGGTGACTTCATCAACCCTTTTGCTAATGTAATATAATGTGCATTAAAGACAGTGCCACCATCTTTATCAATTTACGATAGATAAATACGTATACAAACTGATCTATTTTACCTTATTGGTTTACAAATCATCATTTCTAAAACCACGAGATGAACTGTATGTGTTGAGCTTTAGTAAAGCGCAAATGAACCACTCAAATTTAGTTCTATAGTTTATAAATTCAATATATTCTAATGAACATTTAACACATAGGCATACTGTTTTTCCTCGTTTATGGCACATGCTGACTTGGGATGTTCTATGTGCGCACAATCGTGACTTTCTTCACCGGAAGCACTATGTAAAAAAAGAAACTTGCGGAGAAATCGTTATCAACTCTGTCTTATGTAAATGAAGCTGTGAGGCGGATTTCGGTGTGTCAAGTCCAAACAACCACGTCACAGGGAAGAACTCGTGAAAAAACCTACTTACGTAAATACCGAAAATAACACGTGCAGCAGAACCTTATAACATAAACATAAAGGAAACGTTAAAAGAAATCGTTAACAACTCTGTCTAACTGCTATCAGGGAGGAGCATTTCATTGAACAAATTAAAATATTTTATTTAAACGACCATAGTTGGCAGACATAACAATCAGAACAAAAATCTACTTAAACTAAATTATAATAAACAGGAAAGAACGAAAATACCGAATTTTAGAAACCATCGTTCGAACTTCAGACGTTTGAAGAGAAAGACAAACGTAAACCATTCAGAGATATTGATCTTAAGAGTTTATCTGAACTTTGCCTCATTAAAATAAGCGTGTTCTTATCAATTTTATTTTATTTACCAACAAAAATAAATGAGTGTATCTTTTAATGGTTGATTTTATTTTGATTCAATTTCCGTCGTGCAGTTGTATCCATTAAATATGTCTTGCTCATTTATATCCGGACATAATCATTTCCATGTTCAGCGCGCCAGTAAGTTAACATGTATTTAAACGAAACATTTTGATCGACGTTTTCAACCACATTTCATCTTTGTACAATTTGCTTCCGTTGATACAATTTTAGTGGAAATACATTACAGTCGTTATTTTGGTGCGTTCAGGGTTTTGATTATTGTATTGTTAACTCAAGGCGCGAGTTTAGCAAGGCCAACTGCCAGGATCCTTCCATCAATCTCTTGCACGTCGGGGACTGCACGAATGTCGACAGCGCCACGGCAATTCCTGTGCAAGGGACTTACGTCTTGTTCGACTTCTACTGCACGATCCTCAGTCGCATAAACATTCAACATGACCAAAACAAAGTGTACGCATCGGATGACTGGACATTTAATAATTAGTAATAAGTCATAAGCTGATTGGTGCGGACCTCATGCCCCTAGTGTATGTATGCATGACCATTTGATAGTTTTGTTAGCATTGTAAAATATATAGAGGATATTTGTTGGATTCGATAGAATATCGATTTTATTTCACGAGTGATCATACAAAATATTATTTTCACAAGTGGCGCAGCGACGAGTGAAAATATGTATTTTTTTATGATCACGAGTGAATTTAAAATTGATATTCTATCGAATCCAACAAATTTTCTTTTTATTTTATGCATTTTTTTCACTGTTTATTAACATTGTAAAAGAGGTTAAACTTTTTGTTTGAATACAGTCTAACCAATCTGTGCTTGGTTGTAGACTGCTCCTCTACCATCATCATCAGCATGGATGCCGCCGTCTTAGAATGTTTCGGCCCTTTTAATTCCATGGACATTCTTATAGCGGTGGGCCCACAGTGATGATCAGTCACTGCGTGTTGGTTGATTGCCTCCAGCTCTTCTCCTCTTGCCTTAGCCACTGACAGCTTGATGCCCGTTCAGCTGCTTGGCTCAGTCTCTGAATAGCCACTTGTCTCTCCCTGCCAGTAGTTCCTACTGCTGTCATCAACCTGTGCACGGACTGCGAACAGAACCCTCTAACGCCAACTTCCACCGGAAATAGCCAAGTAGGCCAGCCTTGTTGCTTGTAAAGATCCATGAGTTCTGTGTACTTTGCCTTCTTCCGCTCGTAGGCCTCTTCACATCTTGCCTCCCATGGTACTGTCAGCTCTATGGTGACGAGCTTCTTTCCTGTCTCTGACCTCAGTACAATATCTGATCGTAGGGTCGTCTGAACCACGTTTGGGAAAATAAGCCTTCTACCAAGGTCAACTTCCATCTTCCAGTCTCTCGTGCCATCAAGAATTGATGCTTTTGTTGGTTTCTGTGTCCTTATGGTCTCACCCGATTTGAAGAAAGCGATGTGCCCATGGCGAGGGTAATTACCACGTTCCTTCTTTTGTTCCTTCTCTTGCCAGTCAGCCAACTCTCTGAGGATCTAGTCATGCCTCCATCTATATCTTCCCTGTGTCAGTGCTGTAGTACAAGATTACAGGACATGCTCTAGGCCTAAGGGTGCCTACTCTGTCACACAGGCTGCATTTTGGATCTTCTGCGAGTCCCCATCGGCACAAATTTGCTGGGGTTGGGAGTAGGTCACAGACAGACCTGAGAATAAGGAAAACCGAAAAGGCTCATACTTCCAGATGTCTCCCCAGGTCAACTTCCTGTCTGCCGTTTCCCATGTGGTCCATGCTCCCTGCGCTCCTATTTCTACCGCCCTTGCTTGTCTGGCATTTTCTTCTGCTCTTCTGACCTCAGACTGGATCATCGCACGCCTCTCTTTCTGGTCTGATCGGCTCCACAGTACCACCTTTCTCGCACCAATTCCTTCACGTCCAACAGCAGTCACTCCGACAATGCCTTTGTGCTTGAGCGCGTTCTCTGCCTGGCTCACAGACTCTGTCGCTGTACATTTCCTGCTCGTGCGGGTTTGGAACTGGATTATTAGGCTAGATTTATGACGTCATTTCGTCGAAAATGACGTCATTTCACAGTTAAACAGTGAAAAATATCGTTATTTTTCACTGTTATTTTTCACTGTTTAAAAGAATGAAATACCAGTTTTATTTCACTGATATTTCTCTATAAACCACCGGAAAGCATAATATAAAAAGCACTATGTTTCATACATGTTCAAATGGAAGTATGAGAAGCACGTACTTCAACGCATGAGCCTATACATATGTATTTATAAACACTGTGAATTTTAACAACGTTCGCAGTTTACCGATGTCATAGCTTAAAGTGATATTATGGACATTTTTCACTGTTGAAATGAGCTGAAAAGAATAAACAGGTCAAAAGAGTTAGTTAAAATGTGCTTACTGACCAATTATCTGCAACTCATCTTGCTACCAGTTGTTTATAAAAATATATTTTATATTCGATATTCTTACGTGACTCACCCAGTCCTGTCAGCCGAAATGATCCGAAAGACAAAATTGTGTCTTTGTGTCGTACGAACGAATCTGCACTAAAACTAAATTTAGTTTCACATTGAACATGCATGATCAGTTGTCAAACGAAAGTACGGTTTATATTAAAATGCGTTATTGTTCTCTTTCCGGGGTATTGATTTAGTATGTTGATGCTGCATTAACAAATATAAGTGTATATGAAGTGAAAACACCAAAAATAAACAACGGTTGCGATAGACACCTATAAACTGTTAGATGCCCATAATATCACTTAAAGTAACATTACTACTCAAAATCAACGGAAATTACGTTCAATTGTTCGTAAAATAAACTTAACCAATTAAAAATCAGTGTTCCTTAAGGCAATTGCCGAAATCTCAACGCCAGATGTGGTCTGGTAAAAAAGATGTTTGTAGATACAAAATGCTCGTTTTTATTATTGTTTTTCATATCTATTTATTCGACACATGAACACTAACATGGTGTTCGTGTGTCGTATGAAAATATATATTCGCGGGATTTAATTGTGGCCACAAATAAATAAAAATCGCATTTTGTATCTACAAAAATCTATGTAATCATACCACATCTAGCGTTGACATTTTGGCTATTGCTACAAGGAACACTGATTGTTTAGGTGTTAACTTTATTTTACGAAATACTTAACGAAATTTTCGTTGATTTTGAGCGTTATAGAGACTTTAATTATTTTCAAAAGAGTTAAAGTGATATTATGGGCATTTTTCACTGGTCAAAAGCGCTAGTTAAAATGTGGTTACTGACCAATTATCTGCAACTCATCTTGCTACCGGCTGTTTATTATAATATATTTTATTTTCGATATTCTTACGTGACTCACCCAGTCCTGTAAGCCGAAATGATCCGTAAAACAAATTTGTGTCGTTGTGTCGTATGAACGAATCTGCACTTAAACTAAATTTAGGTTCACATCGTACATGCATGATCAGTTGTCAAACGAAAGTACGGTTGATATTCAAATGCATTCTTTTTCTCTTTCCAGGATAGTTTTAGTATGTTGCTGCTGCATTAACAAATACAAGTGTATGTCAAGTGAAAACACCAAAAATAAACAACGGTTGCGATAGACACCTATACACTGTTAGATACCCATAATATCACTTTAATGTTCGTGTGTCATTCTATGTTTTTTCGCGTTATTTACTTGGATCTGTAATGCTGACATCAAAGACACAAGTAAAATGCAAATTGTTTGAGGATCAGTTTTTCTAAGCCTTGCAAATCTTACTTTATAGCACGTATCAATTGTTCTTTATAACCCCAATTCAATAACATTGCACAATTTTGTATAGTAAATATTTTATTTATTGTATATAGTCGGTTGCGAATACGAGA
The DNA here is from genome assembly GCF_020536995.1 of Dreissena polymorpha. Classification (NCBI taxonomy): domain Eukaryota; kingdom Metazoa; phylum Mollusca; class Bivalvia; order Myida; family Dreissenidae; genus Dreissena; species Dreissena polymorpha. The sequence continues at coordinate 67,472,093 of NC_068355.1, read as the reverse complement.
AATGCACGCACCGAGACCTGACTGTCGTATCGCATGGAAAGTGTGCCTTGAAAACCTTAGTAGCATGATGCAGGCGGTCTGTTATTTTGTAAATGTATGTAACTACCGACGAAATACATCTTAAATGCGAATCCGAAAAGCTTGCATTTAAATTTATTGTCTTAAATATGTCAAACAGGTCATTATATATGCCGGATCACGATGAAATAGCTTTTTGGTACTTTTGTACAATATGTACATACTTTCTTTTATGAATTCCTTGGCTTTTTATTTCATTTTTTGCACTTCAATTTCATTACCGATTTTCTATTCATACTGCAACTATTGCATTCTTAACAACTAGACTCGACAAATGTTCGTGTTTCCGGTAATCATGCGCATGTAGCGGTCCCGGATGAGGTGCGCAGAGGCCTTAGGCTGCCTCTGGCGTGTCAAAAGTCCCTTCTTATTTCCCACCACCCGAGTGATCCCTGAAAATATAGTGCAAAGTGATGCAAAAATGGGTCTATGCCATATGCGACCAGCGTAGCTCATGTCTTGTCTGTGCA
>NC_068355.1:67391545-67469045 GCF_020536995.1 Dreissena polymorpha | reverse complement strand
TGTAAATGCATGCATCATGGTAAGAACAAAAAACTCGTACTATGTGAATAAACATACACAGAAAATAATGGCGCAACCGATAAGATGACCGGTGTTATGTGATAATTGGTCTTATTTCATACGCGACCAGCGTAGATGCACACCAGCATGCATTTACTACATAAAACTCATTTTCGCATCACATCATTTTTCTTGCAGAAAACAACATACATTCTTAGTGTTTACGTTCATGGCAATAACGCGTGTTATCGTCTCAGTAACGGTACACAATTTAGCCCACGCAGTATAAGAAGTGTTTCAGTTCCGTTTATTTTGGGGAAATTTCCCCGACGGTTATCCCCTACATTCTACAAAATCCCTTGGGTTAAAACTGATAATTTTTGTTGCTAAATATATTAAAATGAAAAAAAGTATCTTAAAGCAACATTACTATTCAAAATCAACGAAAATTTCGTACAATCGTTCTTAAAATAAAATTAAGCAATTAAAAGTCAGTGTTCCTTATGGCAATTGCCGAAATTTCAACGTCAGATGTGGTCTGGTAAAATAGATGTTTGTAATTACAAAATGCTCGTTTTTATTATTGTTTTGCATATCTATTCACACGACACATGAACATTAAAATGGTGTTCTTGTGTCGTATGAATAGATATATTCGCGAGAATTAATTGTGGCCACAAATAAATAAAAACGAGCATTTTGTATCTACAAAAATCTATGTAATCATACCACATCTAGCGTTGAAATTTCGGCTATTGCTATAAGGAACACTGATTGCTAAGGTGTTTACTTTATTTTACGAAATACTAAACGAAATTTTCGTTGATTTTGAGCGTTATAGAGACTTTAAGAATATTTAAACATTTCATTGCTATGAGGAGATGCATTGTTATGGTGATCGAACATCTACCATTCAAATTATGTGTGCATGTTTGGCACATCAAACAGATGAATGTTCTAGCATAACATTTTGTTCGTAAAAGCCAAAAGTCCAGCAAGCGGATTTCGCATGCAAAAAAATTATATTTACCTAATTTTGACTATATTCAAGTAGAGGTTTTATACCTTGAACTGTCATGAAGTCAGCAAAGTTCCAGGGCATTTCTCCAACGAAGAACTCGCCGCGAAGTTTGTCAAATGTTGTGTGGTACTCTTGTAGGAACTCGACCTGATATTCCTCTGTGAAAACAAAACTTGGCTCCTAGAAAAAAGCATACACGCAAAATATTCAAATATTAAATATAAAATACTAGCTCAGCACATACTTTACACGGAAGGTAATTTAAAAATTAAAAGGAACCCCAAAAACTGAAAAAGCAACAACAAAATGCATTGATCAAACTTAATGTCAGGAATAAATAGAAACAACCTTAAAATAAAAAAAGTAAACATGGAAAGATACGACGGAGTGATGTCATCACATCTCTCGGAAAACAGCAAAAATGGTAGGCAAAGGTAAATTACAATAAGTCTACTATATGCATGATTTCAACAGTTTAAACTGTCGGGAAAACACCTACCAAACATTTTGTTCAAACCTGTCTTAAATATATAAAAACAAATTGATTTGTAACAAATAACATTTTATGCACACATTAAAAAGTTTAATGTCATTGTACGCTTTTAATTACTGGAGTGGAGTGTAACCTAAACGTAAATTGCTACTATTTTTAATTGTCCAATCATATCTAGTTATAGAATCACGTAAGCTCTTGTACCAATGAAAATCCATTCTGGCCAAACTTGTTTTGGAATTCCGTCTACAAAGTTACGTCGTTATTATCGACACAAACTTCAACAATTACCTCTTCAGCGGTATTATTAACATTTTATTTTTACCCCATACGACGCAGTCTTATGTTGTGTTTAGATGGATTACATTTCTTTACACGGTGACATATATCATGGGCGGCTGGGTTCCCGTTCCGGTCCCCCTTGTGGCGTGTTTTACCGCCAATTATGTCATTATAGGAAAAAACATGTTATATTTTCACTGCCTTTCTTTATGGCATTTTGCGATAAATGCCCTTTTTCAATCAGTCATATAGTGTTTGTTCTTTCTTTATGACATACGAGTCCGTCCGGTCTAATACCTTTGCATTATTTATTAGGACAATACATAAATTGTGTTATCAACTTCTTTGACCCGCAACATACTTGCAAAAAGATAGGTGCATGCAAAACCGATTGTCTTGCATTTTATAGTAGTGGCCACTGCGTTAAATCAATAACCTGCGGATGGTGATGAGCACCTGGCAAAAATTACAGAAGAACACACACACTATAAGTGTTTTGTTCTGAGAAAACATAGTGCATGTGCGTAAAGTGTCGTCCCAGATTAGCCTGTGCAATACGCACAGGCTAATCAGGGACGACACTTTCCGCTGAAACTAGATTTCCGGTAAAAAGGGACTTCCTTTAAACGAAAAATACCATTTAAGCGGAAAGTGTCGTCCCTGATTAGCCTGTGCGGACTGCACAGGCTAATCTGGGACGACTCTTTACGCGCATGCATTTTGCCAAATTTTCACAGAACAAGACACATATAAACTAAATTTGATGCAAAACGAAGCGCAAATGTATGCCCACACCATCGTTTGGTGCGATTTTTCCAATCTTCTCCAGTAACATAAGTTACAGTTAACATAAATATGAAAAGAATGAAATTGTGCATGGTTCACGTCCTAGCTCCGAATTTGGTAGGGCGATTGTCAGTTACTATCATTCAGCATGTTTACTTAATTCTAGTTATAAAACCCATCTTACGGTCGGCATAGCTTTGTAGAAAAAGCTCATCGCTGAAATATGAATGAAAAACAACAACAAACCCACGGCGAAAAAATAGTTTCATGCTATAACCAAACCTGATGAAAGCCGGCGATTGTGTCAGCCCCGTACTCTGACACGATGAGAGGCTTGTTGAACTTCGCGTGCCAACCGCGGAGGTCGTACTCGAGCTGGCGCTGAATGAGCTCTGTATGCGACACATCCGAGTACCAGGCCATGTAGCGGTTCACCAGAATGACGTCGACAAACTGGACCTGAGGAGGTCAGAACGAGAAACTTGTCGCAACATTCGATACGGGCCTTGTATTGCAGTATACGGTTCAGATCACGCGAAACAAACATAGCATAGCATGCATGATTCGACTCCAGTCAGATAGCAGTCTATGTTGTGTAGATTTTGGTAAAAGTGACATGGCGAATTAGCGGTCAGCTTCTTGCTGAAGCGACTCGCTGTGATTATGACGCATGAATATTACAACACTTCAAACCAACTCAGGAAGTACTCGCGTTTAATATTTTGACTCAACTTTAATGAGTTTTGCTGAAGCTATTATGTACATCAGTACACGTAAGCCAGTCGTCATGACCACTGGTTACATAAGAAGAGTATGCCGTTTAGCACCAGATTTGATTTTCAAATTCCTATCATTTTCATCGAAAGCTGTGAACATGACGCAGAGTATTGGGATTGTTGAAGTTAACATAGCATAGAAGTGTGAAATAACACAGATGTGTGCGCGTACAGTGATAATGTTATGACTCATGGGCTTGTTACGTAACTTAACCTCTCTGCCTACATTTCCAAACCAGTGGTTCATCTGCATTTGCATTGTCAAACATTCTTAAAGGGATCTTTTCACGGTTTGGTAAATTGACAAAATTGTAAAAAGTTGTTTCAGATTCGCAAATTTTCGTTTTAGTTATGATATTTGTGAGGAAACACTATTACTGAAAGGTTTTTGACGATTTGAAAACCTAAAAATTATAAAGCGTTGCAACGCGAAACGATTGAATTATTTGGAGAGTTCTGTTGTTGTCGTTTAAATTTACGAAACTACGAAGATTTATTATATAAGGTATAAAATAATTAAACTGTGTATACCCGGTGGAATAGCCGAGAGGGCTATTACGTTTTTACTTCAGACTAATTGCAGGACTCCGGGGGTCACTGGTTCGAGCCCTTGCACCGGCTACTTTTTTTCCTTTTTTAATTTTATTCTTGATTTTTTTATCAATATAAAGCATTTAATGAAAAACTTCAAAATATGCCAAAATCTGTGAGAAGGCCCCTTTAACACTATGCCTGAATTTTCGATTCAGTAGAACCCATGTAAATGCATTTCAAATCAGTTTATTTGTGTGCATGATTCAGCTCTTAAGAAATGCATATATTAATTAAGAGCAAATACAGTTAAGACAACAATTGGAACAAATTGTGAACAGGTAGAGTCTGGGCCCTTACACAAATATGGGAAATGGTTTGGTATGTTCGAGGGACAGTTTTTCAACTTATCCAAATTTAAAGGGGCCTTTTCACAGATTTTGGCATTTTATAACTTATTCATTAAATGCTTTATATTGATAAATGTAAACATTGGATCGTAAAAGCTCCAGTAAAAAATCAAGAATAAAATTAAAAAAAGGAAAAAAACATTGCCCGGAGCAGGTTTCGAACCAGAGACCCCTGGAGTCCTGCCAGAGTCCCGAAGTAAAAACGCTTTAGCCTACTGGACTATTCCGCCGAGTACGCATATTTAACGTATTTTATACCTTATATAAGAAATCTTCGTAGTTTCACAAAATTTAACGACAAAAACAGAACTCTCCAAATTATTCAATCGTTTCGCGTTGCAACGCTTTATAATTTTTAGGTTTTAAAATCGTCAAAAGATGCATATAATGGCTATATTAGAGCATGGTAAATGTTCAGTATTACTGTTTCCTCACAAATATCATAACCAAAACGAAAATTTGCGAATCTGAAACAACTTTTTTCAATTTTGTCAATTTACCAAAGCGTGAAAAGATCCCTTTAATATATTAAGTTTTAAGAGACTATTTTAAATTTCATTGGGTTTGCAAGTATGAATACACAAGTGTGATAATACACAATACGTTGATATGTGTGCCTCCATGTTATCAGAACACGACAAGGTATTAGTATACACACATTTCGAAATATCATTATTTAAAACAAGCATTCTTCTGCAATCTATTATTTAGACAAGCATGCACATTACATTTGCTGTTTTCGCATTATTACGAGTTCTTCGTATTTTGCTATGAATAGGTAAAATAAATAACAGGTGACAACGTTAAAATAATCCATATACTAAGTTTATAACATATACATGTATATTTTGTGCTTTCGTATTCCACTACTGATTAATTTTAAGAAACATCATTTGTACAATGAACGACAACTGAACATATTCAATAACTGAATACTTTGTATTTATCACCCTTGCTCAGACGCTTTTGTTGTTTAAATGTTCACTGTTATAGAAAGTTTTGCAGCAAACGAGCCTTGTTGTTTAGGAATGTTTTAGTCTATATATATTTCACTAAAACATCGAGTACGCAACTGACTGGAAACGTTACAGGTCTAGGAATTAATCATTTTGGGAAACATTCTTGCATTTATTTAAGCGTTGCAAACATAAAGAAAAAAATAAAAAGATAAGAAGAAATTGTGTTAAAATAATACTGATTTAGTATTCCAAATCAACTTCAAACGATGTAGGAAGGGTGTAAGATCGGTCTGAGGAAACAGACCTTAATTAATGTACGTCAAATATCGTTCAAGAATATCATGTGCAGTCCGCACAAAATAATCTTGAACGATGCGTATCGCTGTTACTAGTATTATGCAGAAGTCGCCTCATCTTAAAACGAAATCTTGTCTGGTGACGAAAAGTGTCGTCAAAGCTAAGCATGTGATGACGGCATAGGCTTCAGTACAACGATACTTTACGCACATGCATTAAGTCTGATTTTTTCAGAACACTTATTATATGTTATTGCAGTAATTGATCAATTTTGAAACATTTGCCAAAATTAATCAGTTTCGTGAAGAACATAAAGTACAGTTTCAATTATGAATCTTACTTGATGTACTTAAGTTTTCTAATGTACCTTCTAAACATCGCCGGAACTTATTACATTAGTACAGACTGAAACGATATGTTTTCATGAATATCAATGAGTCGAATTAAAATAATGAAATTACAATTAAAAAAAAAAACAACTATAAAAATATAGTCTGGAAAGGAACGATCGTTTAACGGATGTTGGTAATTACGACATAAACGAAAAAGTATTAATTTATAAATCCAGATTTTGTCTAACCAAGCCTCTCACGAAAAAATCCAGAAGCCTCATATGCAGCCCAGTGTATACAATATTAAAGGGGCCTTTTCATGTTTTGGTAAATTGACAAAATTTAAACAAGTTGTTTCAGATTAGCAAAGTTTCAATTTAGTTATGATATTTGTGAGGAAACAGTAATACTGAACATTTAAATTTTATCATGCTCTAATATAGCCATTATATGCATCCTTTGACGATTTAATAACCTGAAAATTATAAAGCCTTGGAACGCGAAACGATTGAATAATTTGGAGATTTCTGTTGTTGTCGCTATATTTTGTGAAACTACGGTGATTGCTTATATACAGTATAAAATACGTTTGACATTGTATGCGGAAGAATGGTCGAGGGGTCTAAGTCGGAGACTTTTTACGCCAGGACTCCAGCCCTGTTGAGGGTTACTTTTATGTTTACATTTATCAATAGAAAGCATTTAATGACAAACTTCAAAACATGCCAAAATCTGTGAAAAGGCCCCTTTAACCATATGGTATAGAGGTCTGGTCCCTTTAACCATATGGTATAGAGGTCTGGCCTCTTTAACCATATGGTATAGAGGTCTGGCCCCTTTAACCATATGGTATAGAGGTCTGGCCCCTTTAACCATATGGTATAGAGGTCTGGCCCCTTTAACCATATGGTATAGAGGTCTGGCCCCTTTAACCATATGGTATAGAGGTCTGGCCCCTTTAACCATATGGTATAGAGGTCTGGCCCCTTTAACCATATGGTATAGAGGTCTGGCCCCTTTAACCATATGGTATAGAGGTCTGGCCCCTTTAACCATATGGTATAGAGGTCTGGCCCCTTTAACCATATGGTATAGAGGTCTGGCCCCTTTAACCATATGGTATAGAGGTCTGGCCCCTTTAACCATATGGTATAGAGGTCTGGTCAACATGCATACTGAATAAAAGCCTTAACAGTTATGTTGCAAAATATGGTAAATCCTAGTTTTACTTCACTAAACAACATATATATATATATGTGAATCTCTCCCCAAAGGAAAACGGGGTTTAATGCATGTGCGCAATGTGTCGTTTCATATTAGCCTTTGTAGTCCGCTCAGGCTAATGAGGGGTAACAATTTCCGTTTCGATGGAATTGTTCTTTAATACAAAGTCTCGTGTAAACACAAATCTTGTCGAGATGGAAAGTGTCGTCACTGATAAGACTGTGCGGACTGCAAAGGCAAATGCAGTTAGTCACATTTTCCCATAGCGAGCTTTATATGTATTGAGTTACTTGTCCGTACATACCACAGTGTCGTTGGCGTAATTCTGATTGCAAGCAAACGTCACAGGTCTCGAGGCGTCCAAGGAACGCACATGCTCGATTACCTCCCTAACATATAAGCATCAACACATTTTAAGACAAAGACTGGATTAACAAACATTAAACAACTAATTTGACAAGGATTATTTAATAGGACATTTAACCCTTTTTTATCTAGCGTCTAGAAGAAAGGCCTTTGCTAACAGCGTAGACCCAGATGAGACGTCGCATTATGCGGCGTCTCATCAGGGTCTGGGCTGTTTGCTTAAAGGAATTTCTGTAAGACATATTCTAAATATAGAAATAAATATACTAGACATCCCTAATTTTGGAAATAAATTGATCCAATTTAGAAGGATGAGAGAGTTCACTAGGCATAAATATATTTACTTATGTGTTTGCTGTTGGCATTGATCATTTAGTGGAGCTATAAACTAAACAGACAAAGTTGTCAATCGTGAACACATATCCATTCATAATGAATTCATATGCATTGACTATGATGTAAAGTGGATATAAATTGTTTATAATAAATCTTTTTGTTGTGATTTTTTTTCTGGAAATGAGCGTTGACTCTGACGCGGCTAATGACAAAACATACTGATCATTAAGATTAATTGAGTCGTGTTCTGAGAAAACTGGGCATAATGCATGTGCGTAAAGTGTCGTCCCAGATTAGCCTGTGAAGTCCGCACAGACTAATCAGAGACGACACTTTCCGCTTTTATGGTATTTTTCATTTAAAGTAAAGTCTCTTCTACACGGAAATCCAGTTAAGGCGGAAAGTGTCGTCCCTGATTAGCATGTGCAGACTGCACAGGCTAATCTGGGACGACACTTTACGCACAAGCATTAAGCCCAGTTTTCTCAGAACACGACTCAATTATACATCTGCGTTATGAAAATGATCGAGACAATAACTGACTGCATTGATAGTTGTGAAATACGTAACTAATATCAACATTAAAATAAATAAATAATAATACATCTTACAAATATAAATAGATAGAGCACACATACAAACATTGTTGTCTCGGACATAAGCTACTTGACCATAATACAACACACTGCATTTCGACAGACAAAATTCTAAAAAAACTTTTATGAAAATCGTATACGTTATTTTCAGTCCAATTATGATTATACTCTCTAGACTGACATCGAATTATCCCTATTACAATTGAGAACTACAGACCTTCTTTAACTAAAAATCTAAATAGAATATTATTAAATCTGACAGGTCTTTGAACATACGCCGTTTTGTATAAGGTAAGATAAAGCGCGTGTCCAATTAGATTGGCAATAAATAAATTTTAGAATATAAAATAGTGTTAAACACGATGGTCGGTTGTGTTTTGTTAGTCCTCCACGCAACGAACGAGAATTATGATAGATTTTGGCCACGTGAATTACCTTGGCTCGAACATCATAGTTATTGCAGTAATTTAACATAGCATGACGCGTATGATAAACGATTATCTTGTTAATAACGATACCATTTTCAAAAGTTTGTAGTTTGTATATTCTTTTTTTATTTTTTACTTATTAAACAAGAAATTGTGTAAACATAAACCCCGAAATGTATGCACCAGTTTTGAGTTTCTCTGAACATTCCCGCTTCATTGTTGGTATTCAGATTTTTCGGTGCATAATTGTCACACAAAAATCAATGTCGAAAATACCATAAATCAGCGCTTACATTGCGTTCTCAAATTTTGACAGAAGCCGGTGCAGCGTGACAATTGTTAGACCGTGAGGAAGTTAAGATTTACCAGAAAACAACAGGTTTTGCGCATGCTCAGTATGATGTAAAATGCCCGTGAGGAATACAAGACTGTATCATTGTTTAATATCAACGATTCTTACCATATTTTAATGATTGTTGCAAATGACAAAGGATTTAATTGCTAAAAGTCCATTCTAAAACCCCGGACAAGATCGTCATGATTTTAACTCGTTAGTTTTCTTATTACGTTAACACGAAAATAGCATGTTTTGTAAGCCCGAGTTGTTAAAGAGTAAAAACCAGTAAACTGCCGCATTCCCGCCGAGAAAGAGTACGCGGCGCGGAAGAGAATACGTAAAAACATGTTTGCATGATGAAAATAGTTCACTGCGTGTTACGTTGAATTCATTGAAAAGTCACAGGGGCAGGTCAGCCAATAGATGCATTCGCATAGACAAAGCGGGACTTAAAAAACACTCTGAAATACACACATACACGTGCACAGCAAGGGATATTAATTAGCATTATTTATAACAGCCGACTCCTTTCAAATTAACAGGAGAAAACGAAAAAAACAATACAATTCTACTAAGTTATCAATAGAACCGATATGTTATTATGTTAAGCAATAAAACTAATTATTAAAATAGCATTGTTTTATTTTAATATGCATATAAATTACGTGGAGCGGTCATTGTAAAATGTCAGCACACCCTTGGCGGAGTAACCTGTCATTTTAAGGGCAACCAGACATGAATTGTCTTCAAATTGTCTACCAGAACACATGAAGGTCTTATTAGCAATAATACACTGGTCCATTTGGATAAAAATTATTTAATTGGCGAATACCCAGGTAGCCGAGTTAAATTTGACCTGTGTTTTGGCCGAAACTTAATAGGAAATGAAAGGAAAGGTGTGTGTTACAACAGAATAAATAAATACATGCAACACTTTGCATGTAGTATTTTATTATGAAAATTTTAAATCGGAATTAATGCACACGGTGAGGAAGTATTTGCCCATTGAACGAATACAAAATTACGTCATTTTACGACTTATACATTGCAGTAGATAGTACGTTCGTAACAAGTACTGGTGACGAGGCTGGAAATAAGAGGACTGAAACGTTACTGTCAGTACATGAAAATTAATAAAAATGAAATGGAAATAGATTTAATGAAGCAATTGATGTATTAATTTCAGGCGAAATGTTTTTTTTTTCATTTGAGAATTTAATACAACGCTCGTTGATACCAATACATTTATTATTATAATTATGTTGAGGTTCATTCTTTGTTAAACTCACACAAAAAGCGACTGGTCTACTCATGCATAGAACAAATTAGCTTAAGATCCGGGTCGTCATCGTAACGCTGAAATTTGGCTACTCCTTTTTTCCCAAAGCGCAAACTAGGATATAAGTTAAATATATTTCTTTGATCTTTGTAATCATCAGTGGAGTTTGTGTGAATGCTGTATACAATAATGGGAGATTCCTTATTAAAGTGATATTATGGGCATCTAGCAGTTTATAGGTGTCTATCGCAATCGATGTTTATTTTTGGTGTTTTCACTTCATATACACTTATATTTGTTAATGCAGCATCAACATAATAAAACAGTATCACGGGAAGAGAAAAATAATGCATTTGAACATCAACCGTACTTTCGTTTGACAACTGATCATGCATGTACGATGTGAACCTAAATTTAGTTTTAGTGCAGATTCGTTCATACGACACAAAGACACAATTTTGTTTTACGGATCATTTCGGCTTAGAGGACTGGGTGAGTCACGTAAGAATATCGAATGTAAAATATATTTTTTATAAACAACTGGTAGCAAGATGAGTTGCAGATAATTGGTCAGTTACCACTTTTTAACTAATTCTTTTGACTTTTTAATTCTTTTCAGCTCAATTCAGCAGTGTAAAATGCCCATGATATCACTTTAATGCCCTTTTCCTCCTTGATTCTTTTGCAAAATCTTACCACTGTAGGCATTTAAAAGTAAATTACAGTGTGTGCATATTTAGTGGCCATTCGATTAGCTTGCGTTCAAAAGTCGTACTTCATGCCCTGTGACTGTAAGTAATATTAAATACATTCAAAGAGCAAACAACTACATCGCTTCCAGCGCTTTGATTATTAAATTGGTACGCTTCGGCGCTAAGGCTAATTTGATGTTCATTTTCTCCATCCTTACATGATTTTTTATTTGCACGTTACAGCTGTGCTAAAAATATTCGACAAACATAATCTATTTAAAAGAAACCAACTCTTAAATATATGAGTCGCGTTCTGAGAAAACTGGTTATAATGCTTGTGCGTAAAGTGTCGTCCCAGATTTACCCGTGCAGTCCTCACAGGCTAATCAGAGACGACACTTTCCGCGTTTATGAAATTTTTCGTTTAAATGAAGTCCCTTCTTAGCAAAAATCCAATTTTAAACGGAAAGTGTCGTCCCTGATTAGCCTGTGCGGACTGCACAGGCTAATCTGGGACGACACTTTACGCACATGCATTATGTCCGATTTTCTCAAACACGACTCATATTTTAGTAATACCGGAAGTAGTTCTCGGCGAGAGGGTTAGTGGATTTTGGCTCGTTGGCCACGGACCAAAAGATGACTGCCGGACGGTTCTTGTCTCTCTGAAACATCTCGGACATCACCGCCTTATGGTGCTCTAAGGATTTGTTGCTGAAGTTATTATCGCTGAAAACCACACTGTATCATTTTAACATGTGTAGTATTTTCATTATGGTTAAAGTTCAATTCTTTAAAGACATAGCTTCTCGTGTATTTATGATCACTGACTAAGAAGGCTCTTTGTATTTCATGTTTTGCTAATAGCTTATACATGATTTGAGCGTTTGATTTGTTTGAACGCTGAATCCTCACTTACAAAAATTCCTTTTTAACAGATGACACGAAAAGCACATAGACACTTAAAGCGGGACTGCACGATTTTGTTAAATATTTATGAATTTATATACAATGTGTAAACAACTTATTATACATATATTTCAATATAAATTAAAATAAAGGTTAAGAAGAACATGCGTCCAAATATGCGAAATAAGCCAGATATTAAATTATGAAATCGAAAATGTACAGTCGAATTAGCCAGCATGTATATCACACAGGTGGAAGTAACGTACCCTGGATAGTATATTCAAATAAATATATAAAATCATGTTTAATGAGAGAAAAAATGAAAAAAGCGGAAAAAAATCCCCACCCTCTGATATTAAAATCATAACAAGGTCATTAACAATAATTTTTTTATAGGCCTTTCTTCGCGGGCCGCAAAAGTGTCAAAAAAAAATATAATCCAAAGCATCCCTTGGTCCTCTTATGGGCAATTGGACAACCTTTGAAAAAAAGTTTACTTCAAAGAAATCCGTCCAGCCGTTTACTCACAGTCGGTCGATAACCACGCAATATTTCGAACCAAACGGTCTACAAGAATAAATGTGGGGCAGACGTTCACAAAATATTTTTGAGTTTTAATCGATAGCTCGCGTCCTATTCCTTTCAAACAACGAGGCATGTCACATAATGCATGCATATGCAACCACGAACACCAAAATTTTGATTCAAATCGACTTACTTGCGAGCAAATTACGCGTTTTTTATGTTTCTCTCTCCGAGAAATGTCAACTGGCTAATGTGTTTTACATTCGGAAGTACTACGGATTTGACCTCAATGTTTGTAACAACAACAACGTTAGCCAGTTGACATTTCTCGGAGAGAGGAACATAAAAAACGCGTAATTTGCTCGCAAGAAAGTCGATTTGAATCAAATTTGACTTAGGTGTCTATTGCAACCGTTGTATATTTTTGGTGTTTTCACTTCATATACACTTATATTTGTTAATGCAGCATCAACATACTAAAACAATATCACAAAAAGAGAAACATAATGCATTTGAATATGAATCGTACTTTCGTTTGACAACTGATCATGCATGTACGATGTGAGCCTAAATTTAGATTTAGTGCAGATTCGTTCATACGACACAAAGACACCATTTTGTTTTACGGATCATTTCGGCTAAGAGGACTGGGTGGGTCACGTAAGAATATAGAATATAAAAATTTTATATTTAAAATATATTTTTATAAACAACTGGTAGCAAGATGAGTTGCATATAATTGGTCAGTAACCACATTTTAAATAACTATTTTGACCTGTTAATTCTTTTCAGCTCAATTCAACAGTGAAAAATGCCCATAAAATAACTTTAAAGTAACATTACTACTCAAAATTAACGAACATTTCGTACACTATTTCGGTAAATAAACTAAACAAATTAAAATTTAGTGTTCCTTATGGCAATTGCCAAAATTTCAACGCCAGATGTGGTCTGATAAAATAGATGTTTATAGATATAAAATGCTCGTTGTTTTTCCATTTCCCGCAACGATATCTATTTATACGACACGTGAACACTAACTAGTGTTCGTGTATCGTAAGAATAGATATATTCGCGGGAAATTAAAATTGAATTAATTAAATAAATAAAAACGAGAATTTTGTATCTACAAAAATCTATGAAATCATACCACATCTAGCGTTGAAATTTTGGCTATTGCTATAAGGAACACTGATTGTTTAGGTGTTAACTTTATTTTACGAAATACTTTACGAAATTTTCGTTGATTTTGAGCGTTATAGAGACTTTAAAGTTTTGTGACGGACACATACAAACATACAATGGCAGACAGATAGGCCAAAACAATATCGAAGTTCCTTATAGAAAAAGCCGAAATTGCAACGCTAGAAGCGGTCATGTTACATTAATTTAGCGCGATATAAAATGCTTGCTGTTTTTTTGTGTCACGATAAAAGTCGATATATTCCATGTGAATTTCTAGCTCCGATATCCAAACATTTAGGAGCGACCGCGAGATTGCCATTGGACAGCACCCATACGCACGACGTATTAATGAATACGTCGTTCTTACGATGCCGCCCTAAGCCAGTCTCGCTTTCGCTCGTAAATCTTCGGATATCGTGGCGGAAAATTCATAAAATATATTGTTGCAAAAAATAAACAAAAAAACGTGCATTTGGTATCTCGTTAAATCTATGCTACCATACCGCATCTAGCGTTGAAATTGTGAATATTGCTAAAGCAAACACTGATTATTTTGGTATACATGAACATTTATATTACGAAATATTTTGCATTGATTTTTTTGTATTTATATTACGTTAACTAGACATAAACTAGATCCATACTGTACAACTGACATACACTAGACATACACTACATTTAATATAAACTTGATTCCTACTTAATGATTGACATTAACTTATATATTAATATAAACAAGATACCAATCTTAACAACTGTCATTAAAAAGCCCATCTACGTTGCACTTGACATACAACAAGATCCCTTATGTAAATTGATCCGTTTTTTACAATTTCTACAAACTACCTACTGTTCAACTGACAAAAACTAGACCCCCTACTTAACCGTGATAAACTTATTCTTTATTTACACCAAACATTACCTTACAGTCTATATGGACAAGATCTCTTCTTAACGACATGCAGACGAGAACTCCTCATTACTATTCACATTTACGTTTCTCCTTACTTCACAATGCCGACACCGGGGCTCTCATCGATGACGACGATGCCAGTCTGGTCTGCCATGTCCATGATCTCCTCTGCGTACGGGTAGTGTGAGGTCCGGAAGCAGTTGACGCCCAGCCACCGCAGCATCTCGAAGTCTCGCGCGATCAACGCGTAGTCGAGGCCCTTGCCACGGATCTAAGAATGGAAGTCAATATGAGTATAAAAGGTAAGCGTAATGTGTGGGATAAAAGAACATATGTGTACATTTTACGACTTGTTAACTATAATTCATATAAATCCATATCACTATTTAGACAGGTCGGTTTGAAATGACTGCTACTAAATTATTGTTCAAGCGAAAGAATAAATATCATGGCTTCTTTGTAAGCATTGCTATCTTGCATTACTCATGAAAAATCTTCTATAATAATGAAACATAGGGATAAATAAACATGTTTTGCAAATGATTTGTCTTCAAAACGAGCAAAAAAGTCGAAAAATAAGACATTATCTCACCGGTTAAACATTTGGATAACAAGAATCCAAACGCCTAAGCAATATATGAGATTTTACAATGAGAGCTTTTCGATGGTCGTGAACATCGCCAGAAAACGTGCGAAAATGCATAAAAGTGAAGAAATTTGTCCATTTGTTAATTGTATGAACTGTATTTTCACAATCGTATTCTGGGAAGTGCTTCATACGTGAACAAGACATACATCAGCGTCCTCGTGTTTGTTTATTCCCTGGCAGTAGAAAGCTCTATCATTGATGAAAAGCTGGGTCGCAGTGACGCGCACTGTTCGAATTCCGAAGGGCTGACGGTAAATGTCTTTCTCGCTGTGGGACTGCGACGTCACAGATACCTGAAATATGACGTCAATAGAATGGTGGAATCTGCACAATAACAAATCAATTGAATAGTAAATTCACCTTAAGGAGCCTAAAGGGTACTTTTTCAGAAACAAAATTTGTTATTATTTCCATATTGTAAATTGTATATCACAACGTATTGCCTTTTTTACAACTTTACCAGCCAGTTAACTTTAAACATTTGGTTGGAAACACCTTCCCATTGACTCGGTTGAGCGAGTATTATGGATTGACGATATTTTCAAAATGTTTAGTTTTTGTAAATGGGATATACATATATATTGACAATTAACTTAATAAACATAATCAAGGGGATTGTGCTCGTAGATGCTGCATGAAAAAAGGTATCAATCAAAACGAATCATGCATTTGATCTCCAATTGTAATGTGCACTAATCTGGATAAAATGGCAAAACTCGTTCAGTGGCAAGAATATTTGAATACGTTTTATGTCATTTGTAGTGGGATGAAATGCATACATTGTACATATTGATTTAACACAATATAATTTCTACATACTTAATTAATTTCATGAAGTTTTACCGTTTATAATTCAAGATATTACACTTTCAGCATGCCTATCATCCAATCCATTATCACGCCATACATTTCAGTATACATTTGTATATCACATCTATGTTGAGGTGTTCGAGTTGCTTATCTAAAGCGACAGTTATACACTCTGATATATGATAAAATGATTATGAATTTGGTTTAATATTGATATAATAATACATGTTTTATACAATCTAAAGGTTACCCAAAATCTAAATGCAACCCATGCATACAGCCGCAACTCACTGCAAAATATCAAGGAAATTCCAATTTTACATATAAAATACTAGATACTATCCACATTGCCACCATTTACAGACATGTTGCAATTAGAATCAACATAGATGCCAGCTTGCAGCTGCTTTTCTTGGCTTCTAAAAAAGTCGGCACTGATGGCTTATCATATGTGGAAAACTTCGAACTCGTTTTCAAATCCACGACAACTATCTGAGTTTTATCCATAATCAATGTACCTCGAGTTGTAAAAAATTCAAAAAATGCTTTTTTCATGAATTAAATTTTCCATGTATAAGTTGTATACTGACGCTTGATAGGACTGTATGTCATGAGAACTAATCAATTTTAAGGACAACAATGACGACTCCTGACGACTTTATTACCAAAACGGGTGGGCGAAACGTGGGAATCAGGAACAGACATTGTATTCACTTCTTGCACACCGTCCTAAAACAAACATTCTCAAAAGGGTATGCCAGCGAATTTTATTTTTAAATAAAGAAGGCATGTGTTATAACAATCCGAACAAGAGCTGTCAGAGGACAGCGCGCTCGACTATTCGAGTGCTTGACATAACAATGTAAGCCATCATGGGGAAATTGTTCATATTCAATAATTTATTAGACGATCTTTCAAAAATAAAAAAAGGAAAAAACAATTGAGGGGGGTAGGGGGGTAGGGGGGATGAGAGGCGGTATAATGTGGGGTGTGGTAATTTATTTGATGATGTTTAAAAAATGGGGGGTAGGGGTGGGGGGGGTGGGGGAGGGGGTATAATGTGGGGTGGGGTAATTTATTAGATGATGTTAAAAAAAAATTGGGGGGGGGGTGGGGTGGGGGAAGGGATTCTGGGTAGGGGCGTGGGGTATTGTTTGGGTGTAATCCATTGTGGTATTCAGGTAAGTGTTGTTTTGTCAAAGTAATGATAAAATGTGATCATAAATAAAGAAGTTATGGCAATTTAAGCAAAATAATCAATTATCTTAGTGTAAAAGGGGCCATAATTATGTACAAATGCTTGATACAGTGGTCTGCTCTTGTTTATATGTTGGGGTCATGTTGGTAAACAAGTATGCAACATATAAAAGCAATATGTCAAAGGATATAGGAAATATTTGGGGTAGTACGCAAACTTTAACATAGATTTATCAATAATATGCATATTCTAAGCATAAAAGGGGCAATAATTATGACAAAATGCTTGATAGAGTTGTATGCTCTTGCCTATAGGTTGGGGTGATGTTGGTAAACAAGTATGCAAAATATTTCATATTTTGTCAACATGTCAAGGGACAATGAAAATAAATGGGGTAGTATAAAAACTTTAACATTTGCTGCATATTCTAAGTGGAAAAGGGACCATAATTATGACAAATGCTTGATAGAGTTGTCTGCTCTTGTTTATAGGTTGGGGTCATGTTGGTAAACAAGTATGCAAAATATGAAAGCAATATGTCAAGGGACAAAGAAAATATTTGGGGTAGTACGAAAACTTTAACATTTGCACGCTAACGCAGAGGCCGACGCCGGGGTGAGTAGGATAGCTCTACTATATATATTTCATATATAAAAGTCGAGCTAAAAATGGCAAATAAAGTCAATGGATTTCAAGTGGAGATCAGCATCCTATGTGAGCCGACATACATACTCAATTGAGCAATCTATGGACTACGAATGTTTCAGTTTGTTATTTATAACACGCCTTCAGAATAATGTAAGAATACTTTTCCATTATTTAAAAATAAAAATAAAATGCAAGTGTTCCCGATCTTCAGAATATTTATATGTACGTAGTTTAAACGCATGTAAATGTCGGACTATTTCTGTTTTTATTTGAATAAAAAAAACACAAGCAGAAGCGACATATATCGTTGGACATGTCTAGCTTGTAACACTTTGCGTCATTATTTCATTAGACGTACGCGTAAATGATATACCTTTCAATAGAAAAAGTATTTATTAAAACAACAACACTTCAATCGACCAACTATTGGTTGTACACTATTTTTCAAAACGGCTATACTTTGCAACAAAAACATACGTCTAAAAGCTAAAATCGCCATGGGCCATCAACATAATAAAGGGTATCTCAGATGTTCTACACATACGATGAGAACTTGCATATCAATGATAGGGCTCGTGGCATAAAACATAACGCACATGTAATTTAATTATAGCGCACCTGTAATTGAATGGCATCGCGTTTGTAATCAAATGGTAGCGCACTTGTAATTCAATGGTAGCGCTTTTTTTAATTCAACGGTATAACACTTGTAATACGTTTACCATTGTATATTAGTGGTATCGCAATTGTTATTCAATACTAGTTTTTTAATCGCCTTGATAAATTGAGTCATGTTCTGAGAGACTGGGCTTAATGCATGTTCGTAAAGCGTCATTCCAGATTAGCCTGTGCAGTCCGCACAGGCTAATCTGGACGACACTTTCCGCCTTAACTTAATTTTCGGTAAGGAGGGATTCCTTAAAACTAAAAATACCATAAAGTGGAAAGTTTCGTCCCTGATAAGCCTGTGCGGACTGCACAGGCTAATCTGGGACGACACTTTACGCACATGCATTTAACCCAATTTTCTCAGAACAGGACACATTTTGTCTTTATAATGTTAGTTGTCCGTGTCACCTGAAGCTTGTACAGGTAGCCGGGGCTGGAGCTGTTCATCGTGTATGGCCACCAGAGGTTGGCATTCCGTATAGTGAGCGTGTCTTGTGCTTGGTTGCTATGCGCAACGGAGTTGCCGTCCTTATCGATAACGTCAACCCGCACTTGTACAAACCCGATCTGGCCGGCGTTATAAATTGTGTAATTCACCGTCCCTACAACAAAATGACGTGTGAAGGGAAATACTTTAATTAAGCTTTTTTTTTCTTTTACCAAATCAGTGTTACATTATATTATAATTATATTTAATATATGTGATAAGTACGATTTTTAGTAGTGTCGTTTCTTGATAAATCATTTAATATGCTCTTAAACCGTTTGCTAATATATGTCTTTTAAAGTGATAGTTTTGAAATACTGATTGCAAGTGCTGATATTTTTCTTTAATCTATTTACTCGTCGTTCTGTTGCATACCTTTTATATACACGCGTTCACATTTAGGCAAAACGACAATTTTGAAAATAATGTTATAGATCCAAATTTGAATGTACACCTAAACAAACGCAATAACAGTCATGACTAAGAAAAGTGTATAAAATATACGAGTCGCGTTCTGAGAAAACTGGGCATAAAACATTTGCGTGAAGTGTCGTCCCAGATTAGCCTGTGCAGTCCCCACAGGCTAATCAGGGTCGACATTTTCCGCTTTTATGACATTTTTCGTTTAAATGAGGTTTCTTCTTAGCAAAAATCCAATTGAGGCGGAAAGAATCATCCCTGATTAGCCTGTGCGGACTGCCCAGGCTAATTTTTGATGACACTTTACGCACATGCTTTAAGCCCAGATTTCTCAGAACGCGGCTCATATGTTCGTGTATGGTAAGTCAGCAGTCGAAGACAGTTACACGTGAATATAAAGAATTCGAAAGCTTTTCATCAAAACTTAAGCTCAAACGTACATAACCGACGTAGATTGTTTATTACTTTGTATATATTAAAAGTCTGCGTAGTGAAGTGTAGAGTAAACTTTCGCCCCTAGATGCCCCGTGTTCAATCCTTGGGCAAGCATCTTTCAAATAAATCCTAGTTGTTATAATCATCCACCATTAGTCTAAAAATTTTAGTATTGCGAGTAAATACTGCGATGATATTTATAAAAACGTCGGACACATGTGTCCACGTCCCTTTACACTATTCGGGTAAATGACTTCGTGGTTTGATTCATTCACACCAGAACTCAAGTACGCTATTGATTGGCAGATAAATAACGATCAGTATAAGCAATTTAACATTTCATGTTAATAATCAAACTCTTGTATGACTGAAATATATAAATCCAAACTTTTACATTGAAAGCTATAGGCACTACTATTATTTACTTTCTTTTTATTAGTTGTTTTTAATTTACGTTTTTGGCTACCTTAAGATAATGAGACACGCCTTGTGTCATAAGAAATTGAAAGACATTAACACAAAAATATGGTACTTTGTATAATGATCAAATCTGTTATAACCCATTAAAACATTAGTATTTTAGTAAAATCGTTTGATATATTTTTGAGCAGCGGAAAATGTATACGTTGTGCGGTAAACAGCTAATGAGTGAAAATACAAGCGCTGAAGGCACTGAATTTGTTCGCTGTTGTTTAATCTTAGACGTAACTCAGATTTCAAAATTATGTTATAGTTTTTTATATCGCAAGTTTAAAATGACCACAACCCATTCAAATTAATAAGAGCGTGTCTTAAAACACAGGTCGAGATGTGTTTTTTTTCCAAATCATTGAAACAGCATATCAGTGTGCACAGGCTAATCTTATTTGACATGCATTAAGCCCCGTTTTCCCTGAAAGCAGCCAATATGTACAGATTTCAATGATAAACACTAGACTTGCCAACGTTGTCTTACAAGCTGTCTTACCACACTATGTACTGTACCAGTGAGAACGGGCAGATGCAGTGGTAACAGCAGACGCTTTCAGCATTGATGTGTCGTCTGCTTAAATTTAATGGAGTTATCCACACAGGCCGTCAAGGGTTACGGTATCTACCGTAGCTAAGGCATACTGATTTGCAAAATTGCGTCTGCATTATTTGTGAGCCAACGCTCACAAATAAAAATCGCAACCCAATTCACCTTCTACACAAATGCATAAAGACGCATTTTCCGAATTTGCTGTTATAAGCACAGGAGGGAAGCCCATAGTATTTTTTTTCCATATATATGCTATAAAAGAAACAAGGAAGCTTTATTGGACACTACGGTGTCCGACCATGTTTTCCGTGAGTGTCATTTTCCGAGGGCTGGTATCGAAATACTGCTGGATCAATGGTACTGATGTTAATTTTTCCTGATAAATTGTTTTATTAGCTTTCGAAAACAACCGGTGTGTAGTTGATTCGTTAAAAATTGTTCGAGTTACATGGTTTACAGTAAAGATGGTGTAGTTTTTCGGCAAATGAAGTTGCACTCCTTGTTTCTATTATAGCATATATATGAAAAAATAAAAAATAATATGGGCTTCCCTCCTGTGGTTATAAGAGTATGAGTTTTACATCTGACATTCATTTCTTAGTGTGGTCTGTCTAATGGGTGTTTGTCTTTCTCCAACAAATTAATAAGATGGTGTTTAGCAATTTGTTAACACGAATGTCAAAACATTTTATTTATATTCGTTGAAACGCACAACGTACGGATTTTACATGCAATAAACGTATGTTTCTTAATATCTACATGTTGTAAGTACATGAAACATTAAAACGTTATACTAGTCACATTACAAACTGCATAAATTTACGATTACAATAATGTATTTACATTGTATAAATAAAACCCTATATATATCTATTCATGTACCTGTACTGCCCTGAAAACTTGTTCTGATATCGATGTCCTCAATGTACGCGGATTTAGGGGTCGTGTAAAGGGTCACGTGACGATGGATTCCCGCATAATTGAAGAAGTCCATCTGGAGATTCTGTACGAAGTAACCGGGAGGATATCTTTTGAGGCAGAACAAGAAAACCAGTAAGAATAACTGTTCGTTTCATTCACACGGTATTTGTAAAATATGTATACATTACTTTTAAGAAATTATAGAATGTAGCACCCTTATTTTAAGCATGAATGGAATGTATTATTGTCGAAAGTCGAGAAAAAATATCAATATACAAAGAGAGCACAATTCAGGTCGATTAGCCCTCATGATGGTTGCTGCCAATCGAATATTCGTAAACACTTTTTTTATCATAATTTCTAACATTAAAATCAACTTCGGCGTTGCAAACTATCATTCATATTAATAACTATTAACCAATAGCACTTGTTTTTCAATTGGATACCAAGGAACATACTTGCTTGTATCTCTGGATACCAAGGAACATACTTGTTTGTATCTGATTGGATACCAAGGAACATACTTGTTTGTATCTGATTGGATACCAAGGAACATACTTGTTTGTATCTGATTGGATGCCAATGAACATACTTGTTTGTATCTGATTGGATACCAAGGAACATACTTGTTTGTATCTGATTGGATACCAAGGAGCATACTTGTTTGTATCTGATTGGATACCAAGGAACATACTTGCTTGTATCTCTGGATACCAAGGAACATACTTGTTTGTATCTGATTGGATACCAAGGAACATACTTGTTTGTATCTGATTGGATACCAAGGAACATACTTGTTTGTATCTGATTGGATACCAAGGAACATACTTGTTTGTATCTGATTGGTACTGAATGGTCCCCGGTGGAAGAGTGGTCGGCGTCAGTGTGTTATTTAAAGCTACTGTCACGCGATTTGTTCCTCCAATGGTCAGCTGTGACGTCACATCCGCTTCGAATGGCAAATGACCACCTTCGTGCGTCATCACCTGGTTTCCGTTGACCCACTGCAAAACAGCTAATATCATCTTACCTGGTTTTGTCTTGTCGTTTCCGGGGGCTGATATTAGCCCTACAAATAGGCATAATGAATGCCGCCGTTATGTGAAACAGATATTACATATTTTTACGCACTATAAAAATGTAATTCGTATCAATTCTCAATTACGACAAATAATATATGTTAACAATTCATAAGACTGTGCATCTGATCAAACTTCTATTACTATGTACCTTTGAAGAATGATACAGGGGAAATATTTTTGTAAAAGTTTTTATAGAAAGATCAAAGAAAATAATATTTTTGAGACAGTAGCAGCCGGAATAAACGTTTTTATTTTCTATGATCAAGCTTGAATAAAAATTGATAATATACTAAACACAAACCCAATTTGCTTAATGTTATGCTTCTTTCTTCCGACTTTTAAATACATTTTATAAGTATCAAACTAGAGAACTTCGCTGAAATTATGACTTCGTGACGTTAAAAACGATATGATTGAAAAGTGCAACAGTGAAAATGATCATTAAGTTTAACTGTGATTTTTCGTAGTTAAATACATTAAAATATCGTTTCATAGCTGGATATATTGAATGATCATTAATAGTATATCCGTTTAAAAAAGTACCACAATGGAGTTATAATGGGCACTGTCAATGCGCAAAACGATGCGTTCTTGGTCCCAGTTCTTGTCCACGTAGTAGGTCCTCTCGTACCACGCCCATCCCACGAAATCGCGAACCTGTTTATCGATGGTGATGTCATTGTAACTTGCGGGCACTGGTATCGTCATCACTTCACCAAACTAGAATTCATCATATTTGTATAATACTTGTATATTGTAAAAACAAATAATGAGAGAGGGGATTAAAGGTTCTAAAAAGTAGAATGCCATAATATGCAAATGACGTCGTTTCAAGGTACACATTTATATAACGACTGAACAATCACTGTTATTACCCGATGTCTTATATAAATGATAATTAATTATTTTTTGCTATTTCCTCATCGAAAAAGAAATTTTCAATGTTTTAAACTGTTACCGGTGAATATCGAACTGTTGACCGGTCAACAGTATATAAATATTACATGGCTGACAGGGTGACAGTAAATTTGTCAACTTGAGGAAATACTGTCAACCGAGGCGAAGCCAAGGTTGACAGTATTTTTCCGAAAGTTGACAAATTTACTGTCACCCTGTCAGACATGTAATATTTATTTTATTATACCGAATAAACTATTCAAACATGAACAATTTATATGAACCATGAACAATTTAAATATTCAATAATTGAATTTAATTTCAGCAATGAACAATCATTAATATGTTGAGTGGTTCAGATTTACGGGCAGAGCAAAATGAACTTCGCTTTATTCGGCACCGACCTAGTAATCAATTTATCCCATCAATTTTCTTAGTTGTCAATTATTTCTTTAAAAATATAGATCTATTACAGAACCAGCTTTCCGTATTTTATTTTCATCACTTGATTACGCAATTTACGACGTACTTGTGTGACGTCATTTCGGTGACGAAACATTTTGGGACAACAATATAGACGTGGTGTTTTTTTGTATTACAGTAAAATATTTGTTTAAAGCATCGAACGAATCCAAAACGTATTTCGGATTGTGTGTTTGTCATGCATAACACCTTAAGAACAGACACTGGAAGTGTATATCGTTGTAACTTTATTGTTATTAGCATTGGATTAAAGTTGCCTTTGAGGAAAGCGTGTCGTTTATACTAAATAGATTTTCTTTTTGACTCCTGTCAAAGCTTAAATAATGGCATTTATCTATTCTAGAGCACAGTTTCAGCTGAAATCGATATTTCAATTACCCAAATACAACGGACACGCAAAACTGCGTACTGCGCATGCGCGAATGGGACAGTATAATTTTCGAACATTCCGCACGTGATTGCTAAGGCAGCGGGATACAGTATTTTTTGTCAGTAAATTTTTTCCCGCTGGTGGCACTTGATTGCTATGGCAGCGGGATACAGTATATTTTGGACAGTAAATTTATTCCCGCTGGGTCTGACAGTATTTCTATGTCACGATGGCCTATGGGAGTTTAGCATTTTATCCCACTTTTACAGCGAAATCGGTTGATTAAAGCCCCGTTGATTAAATTTCATCTATAATCAACGGCAAGGCTATAATCAATGGCACGAAATGACGTCATCAACTGCCGAACCGGGACTACTTTTTCCCACGCACCTCGTCACCTGTATTTGCCAAGTGCATCAATAATAAAAACAATCTCAAATGTGTGTCAATCTTTATGACCTTAAAACAAAGGAAAGTAGCAAAAACGAGTTTTTTGGCATTTATTGTCATTAAAACCTAGTA
The DNA here is from genome assembly GCF_020536995.1 of Dreissena polymorpha. Classification (NCBI taxonomy): domain Eukaryota; kingdom Metazoa; phylum Mollusca; class Bivalvia; order Myida; family Dreissenidae; genus Dreissena; species Dreissena polymorpha. Next base: position 67,443,756 of record NC_068355.1, on the reverse strand, counting down.
TTAGGTAAATTTAACACTATGCAAATAGATTCTGTTGTTGTTGCTCCCCTTTGAAGAAGTCAGTTCGAGTTGCTCCCCTTTGACCGTAGAAAACAATCGTCTGGACCAAGAAATCCTGTGTTCATTTACAAGCTGTACTCGGATATGCGTCCATCTGATTTTTCTTCAAAGCATCTTTTCTACCTGGCAATACGCACAAATGACACTGCATCCCGGTGATTCTTGCGTCAACAATTGGGTGTCAACAAGTTAGGTCAGATGCTGAAGGCCATGGCAAAACACCGGCTTTCTCAAGCACAAGAGAATAACGAACCACTCAGTTCGCAAATTACTGGTCCAAAAACTTCGAAATGCAAACATTCCAGCCACTGAAACCATGGCCATAACAGGGCACAAAAATGTCCAGTCCATAACCAATTATTCAAACATATCTGTTGAACAGCAGCAAAAGTGATCATTCTTGCTCAGTCCAGTAAATGTAACAATCCAACAGATTCCTCTTGTTCACCTTCATGCACCGAAACTATGGCCGAAATGCAGCCTAGACAACCACTGTCTACCGTCGAACAAGTTGATCTTCATGTTCGCCCCACCCAGTCACTTCACCAGCAAATGTCTTTCTCTAGTTCGAACAACTTTGCCTCACAATTCTTTGGTGCCACGTTTAACATTCAAAATGTTAATGTATATAATTAGCTTAAATCCAAGTAATCTTTGTTATTTCGTCACGAATAACCACATATTATAACAAAGAAGCAAATATTGTGCACCTCGTGATCGACTCGATAGTTTGATATCGAAAGTGAATTGTGTGTGGTGTTAGGCTACGTTGTAAACAAATGTAGTTCCTTGTATATAACAACTTAATGTAATATTGATATCATAAAACTTAACGATTTGCAATTCAATATGATTAAAATTGTGATTAATAACGCTCGACACTTTGTTACAGAACGACATTCTGATTTAAAAAAAATGATTATTTGATCAGCGGTTATTTTTGGAACGCGGAGTAATACACTGACCTTGGTTACACTACAGTCATTATCAAAGAACGACAAACACCCATGAAAACTTATTTTGTTTAAATAAAAAAGTTTACTGAATAAAAAGTGGGATAATTAGAATAATAGGTTAGTGTTGATTATAGATCAGGTTTATCATGCTCGGCACGAAAACGAAAAAGCACTCGCCAAGGCTCGTGCTTTTTGTTTTCTAAGCCTCGCATGATAAACCTGATCTATAATCAACACTAACCTATTATTCTCTATGTAAATAAAAGTGAGGTATAATAATTTGAAATGTTGCCTGCTAAAATAATGACGTCATTTCGTCGAAAAAATGACGTCATTTTACAATTAAACAGTCAAAATTATTTATTGATCTTCTTAAAAGTAACATGTATTCTTTATTGCAATTTTTGGAAGAGAACATATCCATCTTTAAATTTGAACAATACCTGCACATTGTAAAATCAAGGAAAACCAAGAATAGGCATAGAATAGCTACATGTAGAATTATGGATATCGCAATCATGCATATGTCAAACTTGTTTGTTCCATTCTCACATTTTTTTTATATCTTTCAGCTCGTATTGTTTGCAGTTGTCAAACTGCTCTTTAGATGTTTTAATATTTGAATGTTGGTTAAGATTTGTTGAAATACCTGTGTATGCCACATAGGATGTCTGTATATACTGCAAGTATTGAAGCGGGACTGCACGATATTGTCGAATATTTATGAATTTATATAAACTTGTAAAATAACTTATTATACATATATTTCAATATAAATTAAAAATAAAAGTTAAGAAGAACATGTGTCGAAAAATGCGAAATAAGCCAGATATTAAATTCTAAAATCGAAAATTTATGTACAGTCGAATTCGCCATCATGTATATCATGCATGTACGATGTGAATCTAAATTTAGTTGTACGGATCATTTTAATTTCCTGCAACGATATCTATTCATACGACACACGAGCACTTACTCCGATCCTAATAAAAAGACGAATGCTTCGGTTATTGTAGGAAAATATGTACGAAATATCTTCACCACAATCGACTCAGTGCGCTAATTTGCCTTTGCTGCATTTTATGAAAATCGTCTTCAATGTATAATTTTTATTGCCTATTTTGTGTTATTGTAACATATTTTTATCAAAATATAACAATTTAACAAATACAAAAAGCGTACATTCCCGCTTTAATAAATGTTAATAATACATTGTAAGTTGTTTCAATCCTTGTGCGCTCTAAAAGTTCTAATGATCTTTAAATAATCAACCGCCATTGCGTAGCCAACCAAGAAATGAAATGAAATAGCATTCGGATAATTACACTAACATATCATGTAAAAACTACTCAACTGTTTCTTTCTTTCTTTATAAACGTAACTGATATGAACACACGTAAAAGAAGCACGATCGCTACTTTCAGCTTACCATCCTCAGCGGATGACTGTACCACTGCTGCTGGAAACTGAGGTTCCGTGACGGCGAGGTGTCGATTAGGAAGTCCCACATGCCGTCCAGGTGGCGCACTGACCTACTTTCTGAGTCCCGCGGGTAGAGCATTCCAGGGAGCTTCCCATTTGAGTGGGTCACGTGTGTGAAACTCAGAAACAGTTGCAGAAACGTGTATAGCTTTATGTGAATACATATATCCATAATGCGCTATGGGAATTTGACTGTGGCTACATGTAGTGAACGTTGTTGCACGTATATCTGACGGTACACGTACTCCTTCGCTAATCCGTGAGATAAAGATATGCGTTATCATTTGAACCGCTGATATCAGTTCAACGAGTGAGCAAATAGGGTTACAGGTTTATAAAGTCGTAACTTGTACAATCATTAATATGTAAACTATAAACGCAAATGAAGGCCTGTGCCCGGTGTGTTTTAGAGAAGTTTTATTTTGCAGCAAGCATTAAGGCCTTGCTCTGTGAAAAGGGGGTACATGCATGTGCGTAAAGTGTCGTCCCAGATTAGCCTGCAAAGTCCGCACAGGCTAATCAGGGACGACACTTTCCGTCTAAACTGAATATATGCTAACAATAAACTTACTGTAAACAGAAAATAACATTAAAGCGGAAAGCGTCGTCTCTGATTAGCCTGTGTGGACTGCACATGCTTATCTGGGACGACACAGGGACAACGCACATGCATCAAACCCCCTACAACTCGTTTATTTTCTCCATTGACAGATAATAAAAGTTTGTGGTATTTTCCCCAAAGTAAAACATATTTTTTTCTTCATAATATGCGAGTTGATTATTCTGTTCATATATGTAAATTCTAAGACATTTTATTTTCCAACACCGATAATCGCGACTACAATCAAGGATAGCATATAATTTATTATTTTCTTTAACAACTTGTTACCTTTTCTTGAAATACGTGTTATTTATGGTAATTCTTTTTACTTTTAGGTAAATGCTTCGATGTTATTAACTAAGCGTGGTATTATTATTTGATTCTGAATGTCCATTTATTTTTATTTACTTCACTGTTCACCTTGCGAAATACAGCTGTTTTTGCTGCCATTCATTTTTGGGCACTTTAAATCTTTACGATTTTCTAAAGTGAAATCTGGTTGGTTATGATACAATTTGCTTTATTTTTTGGTTATAAATATGTCAATAAATAAAAACATAACATCATTCTTCTTAATATAATAATAACCTTAAACGTGAGCTGTACTACATTTAGGAGGGTTATCAAATGCTGATATATTTTACCTCTTTCTTAACGCTTAGTACATTATTATTAAGTGATACTAGCTCTACATGTTGATTCAGTTTAATTTTTTATGTTACATCGGTTACTCATGCATGTAAGTTTTCGTAAATGAGCTGGGTTTTTTTACTTTTCAAAACCACGTCAATCGCCGAAAAGGGGTAAATTATCCAACTGGAATGGGTATCAATAATCTTGTTTTAACTTAAATTACTACCCTTTTTCAATTAAACTTATTCATTAAAATAAATGAGCCGTGCTCTGTGAAAAAGGGGTTTAATGCATGTTCGTAAAGTGTCGTCCCTTAGAACTCATATAGATCATGCTTCACTTTAAATAATACTCAGTCACAAAATGAATTTACCTGTCATAGGTGTCTTTTTGCATGGAGGAAGGCGGATTTTTACATCAGTATGTGACTATATATAGTAACAAAATTGACTGGAATGCATGTGATTATCGGTCAAAGCAAGCTCATTTTAATACCACGTTTGGGCCAAATGTTGATATTCGATAATCGGTCCCGGTGACGTCACGGCCAACGCGTTACGCAATAACAAAATGGCGTCCACATTAAGTCTCAGACATCGGTGATCAATATAATTAACCACAACTCAACGAAAGAATCGAACATTAAGTTAACGACACGCAGCCCACAGTTTGGATAATACACATATCGATTGAAACTGAAACTCTTCTGTACATTAGATATATGCCTCTATTTGAGCTTTAGCAGGAATCATCGAACAGTAAAATTTATACTGTAGGTAAAGAACAGTACACTTACCTCGACAACTTAAATCCGATGTTTATAATAAAACAAAAATAACAACGATATGCTATACCGTCATTTTTTTCTTATTCCATCCGTTATTTTATATTGATTTTAAAGCACACTTTTTTAAACGATGGTATCCAATGCTTTCCACATTTACCAAAAAACGCGATTTACGAAATCGAATGACTTTTCGGAGCGATTACACAAAATTGGGGGCAATTGCACTTCACCGGTACGCAACACTTAACACCAAGCCGCGTAACCTAACCCTAACCCTTAACACCTAACAACTAACGCAACACCTAATAATCATTTTTACTCTATATATTCCCCCAAACCCCCGCGTTGTCGATAGTGGTAAACAACTGCGTACCGGTCAAGTGTAATATAGCCCAAAATTGATTCCTAATAATGCATGACAAACATACAATCCGAAACACGGGTATTGGGCGCGTGGCCAAGTCACTTTAACACTATCAATATGTCATTAAACAATTTTGTTCATCAATAAAATAAAATAAATCTGATATAATATATATAAACAAGGTAGGTATCTCTTGACACAAGAAAATCACCTACGTCAACATTTTTAAGCCATTAAGTGCCTAAATGGCGGTCGATTTTCGTAAACTATGTACCATTTTGTTGGGAAAGGATGCCTCGTGACGAAAAATGACCACGAACGGCTACTTGCCAACATAAACTACAAGAAAAACTTCTCGAACTCGTAGAAATGCTAGGTCGGCTGCGATCTGACCGAACGTTCAGTGCCGATTTTTACAAGAGTAGAAGTATCGAATACCCCAGCTACCGAACATTATCCGCATTCATACAATAAACAAATACGAGTTTAGACAATTCACCCACAGGAGACAATCCACGCGCTAGAAAATAAAAATTTTATTTATTTTTTTTTTCGTACCCAAAATATTTCATACCCATATTTTTTCGTACACAATTTTTTCGTACCTATTTTTTTCGTACCCAATTGTTTTTTGTACCCGAAATTTTTCGTACCCAAATTTTAGTTTCGTTCCAATTTTATTCGTACCCAAATGTTTTTTGTACCCATTTTTTTTCGTTCCCAATTTTTTTTCGAACCCATTTTTTTCGTTCCCACATTTTTTTCGTACCCAAATTTTTTTTCGTACACATTTTTTTCGTACCCAAATGTGATTGTACCCAATTTATTTTCGTACACATTTTTTCGTACCCAAATGTTTTTCGTACCAAAATATGTTCGTAACTTTTTTTTATTTCGTAACCAAATATTTTCGTACCCAAATTTTTTTTTCGTACCCATTTATTTCGTACCAACTTGTTTTTCGTACCCAAATTTGTTCGTTCCCAATTTTTTTTCGTACCCAATTTTTCGTACACAAATGTCTTCGTACCCACTTTTTATCGAAACAATTTTTTTTTCGTACCCAAATTTTCGTACCCAGTTCGTTCTCATTTTTTTCGAACCCAAATATTTTTTTCGTACCCATTTTTTCGTCCCCAATTTTTGTTCGTCCCCAATTTTTTTTGTACCCAATTTTTTCATACTCAAATTTTTTCGTACCCAAATCTTTTGTACCCAATTTTTTGTTAGTACCCATCTTTTTCGTGCCCAAAAGGTTTTCGTTCCCAAATTTTTTCGTACCCTATTTGTTTATTCGTACCTATTTTGTTCATACCCAAATGTTTTTCGTACCCAATTTTTTCGTACCCAATTTTTTTCGTATACAAATGTTTTTGTACCCAAATTTGTTCCTATCCAAATTTTTGTTCGTACCCATCTTTTTCGTAACCAAATGTTTTTGTACCCAAATTGTTTTTTACCCATTTTTTGTACCCATTTTTTTCGTACCCAAATTTGATTTGTACCCAAATTTTTTCGTACCCAAATTTTTATTCGTACCAATTTTTTTACGTACCCAAATAGTTTTTCATACCCTAATTTTGTTCGTACCCTTTATTTTTTCGTACTCTAATTTGTTTTCGTAACCAAATTTGTTTTATTTTCTACCCACATTTTTTCGTACCAATTTATTTTCGCACACAAATTTTTTGTACCCATTTTTTTTTCGTTCCCATTTGTTCGTACTCAAATTTTTTTCGTACCCAAATTTTGTCTTACCTTAATAGTTGTTCGTAACCTTTTATTCGTAATCAAATTTGTTTTCGTACCCAAATTTTTTTTTTTGTTCCCACATATATTTTGGTACCAATTTTTTTTATAGAAATAATCAATTTCAATTTGATTTGATCTCTCCATTCATTCCATCCTGCTAAACCCTTAAGGTGTCGCAACTCAAGTAAGAGTTTCTCAGAAAAATAAACTGTTGGAACTTGGAAAAGTTTATATTCACGGAAGGCAAGAATTTCCACAATTGTGAGTATACCATCTATATATATGGAATGAGTGCTATATTGACGTCATCATTTGATGACTTTGAATTGAACGAATGGAGACTGGCCCAACACCTTTGCTAAAATTTGACATGTATATGGACCAGAACGCGATCTACCTGTTGGCCTATTCGTTATGACTGGGAAAAATCTAGTTATTGATAAAATCATGAAAAAGTGGTTTTTGTATTTCGCAATTGCTATTAACCCGTGGCTTGGCAAGAAGTACATGTAGCGTTAATAGAAACCCCAAGACGATTCACCCCCAGGAGACAATTCACACGCTAGACAATTCAAATTTGATTTTTTGTACCCCAATTTTTCGATTTTCGTCATCATTTTTTTCATACCCAAATGCTTTTCGTACCCAAATTTGTTCGTACCCAAATGTTTTTCATACCCAAATTTTTCGTATCCAAATTTTTTTCGTACCCATTTTTTTTCGTACCCAATTTTTTTCGTTCCCAATTTTGTTTCGTACCCAAATTTGTTTTCGTACCCATTTTTTTTCGTACCCAATTTTTTCGTTTCCAAATGTTTTTCGTTCTCAATTATCTTGTACCCAAATGTTTTTTTCGTTCCCATTTTTTTCGTACCCAAATGTTTTTTGTTCCCATTTTTTTCGTACCCATTTTTTTCGTACCCAAATTTGTTCGTACCCATTTTTTTTCGTACCCATATTTTTCGTACCCATTTTTTTCGTACCCAATTGTTATTTCGTACCCTTTTTTTTCGTACCAAAAAATAAATAAATTCGTACCCATTTTTTTCGTACCCAAATTTGTTTCGTACCCAAATTTGTTTCGTACCCAAATTTTAAAATGTTTCTAGGAGAGTATTTTAATGAGAATTATAGTTATTATAGATAAAACGTAGTGCACGTTCTTGAATCTTTTCAATTTTCTTAGTGCTAACTTCACCACAAAAATGCCATGTTAATGGACAATAATTAAAATTCGATAAAATAAAGGAGTAGTAAATATTCAGTTTACCTAATTTGCATAAATTGTGACCTAATCGCTTTAGTACATTTAGTTGCCTAGATGCTTTTTTTTACAGATATTGTAGATGTGAGAATTGAAATTCAATTGGAAATCTATTGTTTGACCTAATAATTTTACTTCATCTTCACACTGAATTTTTATGTAGTCCAATTCAAAAGATATATTAGTTTTATGATTTTTTTCCAATTTTAATAGCCTGGAACTTATCAGGGTTTGCCTGCATTTTATTGTTTTCGAACTTTTTATTAGGTTATGGCTGTCTTTTTCTAGGTTTTCCTTTACTTTTTCTATGTTTGGGTTTGAGCAAGACAGTGTGTTATCATCAGCATAGTTGTTAATATTGCACTCAGTTACATAATGAGAAATGTCATTTATAAATATATTAAAACGTACAGGGCCTAATATTGAACCTTGTGGAACTCCTTTTATAATGTCTCTGAAACTACTTTTATTGGCCCCTAATTTAACACATTGTTTACAATTTGATAAGTAACTTGATAATAAGGATATGACATTTGGGGACACACCATATGATTGAAGTTTTATATAAGAAGGTCATGCGGAAGACAGTCAAACGCCTTGGACAGGTCCATTAAAGTGATATTATGGGCATCTAACAGTTAATAGGTGTCTATCGCAACCGTTGTTTATTTTTGGTGTTTTCACTTCATAAACACTTATATTTGTTAATGCAGCATCAACATACTAAAACAATATCCCGGAAAGAGAAAAAATGCATTTGAATATCAACCGTACTTTCGTTTGACAACTGATCACGCATGTAAAACGTGAACCTAAGTTTAGTTTTAGTGCAGATTAGTTTATACGACACAAAGACACAATTTTGTTTCACGGATTATTTCGGCTTACAGGACTGGGTGGGTCACGTAAAATATATAATATAAAATATATTTTTTATAAACAACTGGTAGCAAGATGAGTTGCAGATAATTGGTCAGTAGCCACATTTTAACTAACTCTTTTGACCTGTTAATTCTTTTCAGCTCAAGTCAACAGTGGAAATGCCCATAATATCACTTTAAAATGGCAGCTGTATATTTATTTTGGTCTAAAGCTAATTCCCAATCGTCGATTATTTTTACGAGTGTAGTTTATCAGCCATATCCTAGTCTGAAAGATGAAAGGTAAATGTTGAAATGTTGGTTAAAGAATTCTAGTATTGCGTATTAATTGCCCTTTCAAACAGTTTTGAGATTATTGGTAGTATGCTGACTTGCCTATAGTTGCTTTTATCTAATGTACTATTTTTCGTATGTAGGTGACTTATTTCAGCTATTTTAAGATTATATGGAAATGTTGCTGTGGTAAATGATTTATTTATTAACTTTGTAATTGGTTTAATTATTGACGGTTTGGCAAGTTTAACTATTTTAGAAGGAATGCGGTCATGGCCTGTAGCTTTTTAGTACCTAGTTTGTCTATTTGCTTATTAATGAATTCTTCATTTACAGGTTTAAAATCAAATTTTACTGAAGAGGATATATTTTCTTCTATATTAGTTATACTAGGATGTGATGAATCTATTTGAACTAGGTCATTACCAATGTTTTTCGCAACACTAACAAAGAAATCATTAAAAAATTTGCTAACCTCGGTTTGATCATTTACTAAATTGGCATTTTCATGTAAAATAGTATCTTTATGGGTTTTTGAGCCTTTATTTTTTTTTAAATGGTTTTACTGTTGGCCAGAAATCTTTTGATTGACATCCACCAAAACATCGGTCCAGAAAATATTTGTTTAAAGATTTTCTCCTTAAGCTAGTAACTCGATTTCTTTGTTTTCTATATTTATCCCATTTTTGTGCATTCTTGTACTTGTTGTATTTCTTTAGCAGCATTCGCTTTTGATATATAGCTTGTTTTAGTGTCTTATTCATAAAAGGTACTGGTTAATTGAGCATCTTTATCTGTTTTAAAGGGGCAGGTTTATTTGTTAAATTTAGAATTACATTGCTACATTTTTCATAGTCAGTATTTACATCTCCATTCATATCAAGAGTTGACTTTTTATCCTTTAATTCATGAATAAACTTATCAACATCAAAGTTTTTGTAACTTCTATAATAATAGATTTTGTTTTATTTGTCTGGTTTTCAAGTTTAAGTTGACAACCAATAATGTTATGAACATCACTAAGACGACATGAAAAAGTGCATGATTTAAAAACTAAAGATTTACAGTTTGTTAAAATGACATCTAAAAGTGATGGGTTTCCCTTTACAGTAAAACATGTAGGTTTGTTGACAATATTATCTAAATCAAAACTATCACAGATATCCATAAGTGGTTGTCATTTTGCACTGTCCAGCGTATCAAAGTTCAAATCGCCAAGGAAAAAGATGTTATCATATTTGCTCGTAATATTGTCAATGGTTTTTTGGCACTGATCGTCGAAAACATTATTTTTAACTGAAGGAGGCTTGTAAGTACAAAGAAATAAAAGTTTCTGATTTTCTAGATTTACCTCTAATGTAATACTTTCTAGTTCACTAAATTCAAGCATCGGTTTTCGTGCACAATGAGCGTTGCAGAGAGTCAAAAAGAGTACTGAGAGTACTAAGCATGTATCAAGTGTGGAATTGACACCGAGTAAACAGTCAGACAGAGACATGGAGGCCTCAAATCTGACTGCTGAACAGAAGGAGAAACTCAGGCGTCCCATTCTGCTAAGTAATGTATTAGTAAGTGAAATTAGGGCGTCAAAAAAGAACACACCGAGAGATAAGAGAGCAACAATTTACAATATAGTAGCTTGGAGAATAGCCAAGAAGTACAGAACAATTAAATACTCGTCTATAAAAACCTGACTTGGGCGAAATCAACTAGGAAGAGTCAATAGCAAAGTGCATCAGATTGGAATTAAGAAGCGCCTTAGTAAGCTTGAAAAGAATCGTGAACATGTAATTAACTTCATGAAGCGTGAAGACAACAGTCGCACACAGCTAGGTAAAAGTGACGCAAAGAAGACTGCAACAGGATGTAAGCAACAGGTACATATATTAACAGATTTCCTGAAAAAATTGTATCTGAAATTCAAAGCAGAAAACCCAGCAAATGACATTTCATTTGCCACATTTTGCCGATCTAGACCATCTTACATATATTTAACAGCAATGCAGTCAAGGGTTTCATGTTTATGCTTTAAACACCAACATGCATCGCTTTTGGTGAAGGCCCTGCGAAAACATATTGAGATTGTCGCAAATCCAGAAAAATTAACCACATCTCCATGGAAGAAAATCGAACATAATGTTAACTACACGTAGCACACAGTTTAGATAATACAAATATCGACTGAAACTGAAACTCTTCTGTACATTAGATATATGCCTCTATTTGAGCTTAAACAGGACTCACCGAACAACAATATTTATAGTAATGCTATATGTTGGTTGAGTCGTGGGTAATTTTCATAAATATGTTAAAGCTGGATGAACACTTTGTCCTCTGTAATTGGGTTTCCTCCCAATTTTGGTTTCTTTTGTCTTGTTTTCATGAGGTTTTGTTTTTTCTTGTCTTGGTTTTGACCCGGTTTCAATTAGCTTCTTATCTAATAGTTCTTTCATTGTCATGCTCGATGTTTCTGGGTTGCATTTTTTTTTTGGGGGGGGGGGATGATTGTGGTGGCAAAATCAACCTAGCCTTTCAAATTGGGAATTGGGAACTGCTCATTTTGGGAAGATGTGGTTTTAAAAGTTTTTGAATCAGGGTCTTTTTCATTGTGCAGAAGTATTAAAAGACACGTTGTGGTGCATTCTTAATCATATTAGAGCGCATTGCTTTCAATTTGGGAGATGCCCAATATGACTAAGTAAAAAAAATTAATTGTTTTACAATTTTGGAAATTCCACTATCAATGTTGGGAAAAACTGATCTTATTTTCAATTGGGAAGGGGCCGACGGCCCCTGTTATATAAGGGTGAAAGCCCCTGTAATGTTGCATCAAAAGGCAATATTCCAGCTTTTCTAAATCTAGCCTGGATTTTGAGTGGTGTCATTGACTTCAAGTAAGCCTTTCCTGACAACTCTTCGTCATGTGCAAACAAGGAATCCTTACCCGACTTTGCATTTACATTCACTTTGTTTAGAACCATGTCCCTTAATGTTTGTTTTGGAATACCAAATGTCACAGCAGCTCTGTCCACTTTCATATGATTTTCCCTAACTGCTTTATAGGCTGCCATCATAATGGCATTGGTATACTGCTTCAGTTTCTTCATTCTGACAGGTTTTTTTCTGAAAATATATTTAAACGCAACATTTATTTCAAATTGATAATTTGTTTCCTGTCTTTACAGCAAAGGCTGTGCGCATGTGCAGTCCGCCATTTGTAAACAAGAAACCGTCGGAGACGGGTGATGCTCCCGGAAGTTTTTTTTGTCACAATATTGCACTATATATTCAGATAAAAGGAAACGTCTTGAGGGGCATTTCTTTGGACAAAATAATACGATGGATGGTTTAGCAACTTAAAAATTTCAAAGGGCCATAACTCTCTTAATAAATCATCTAACCAGAACCCACAAATAACATGCGCATCTCCTGAAGTTAGTTAAGATTCCCATAAAGCTTCATTGAATTCCAGTCAGTAGTTGGGGAGAAATAGCCCGGACAAGAATTGCACTTTATGTACAGTTTTTATAAAATTTCAAAGGGCCATGACTCTGTGAAAAATCATCCGACCATAACCGGCTGATAATATGCACATCTCCTGTTGGTAGTGAAGCTTCCCATAAAGTTTCATTGAATTCCCGTAATCAGTTGCTGACAAATAGCTCGGACAAGAATTGCACTATATGTACAATGGAAAATTTCAAAGGGCCATAACTCTGTGCAAAATCATCCGACGAGAACCGGCTGATAATATGCACATCTCCTCTTGGTAGTAAAGCTTCCCATTAAGTTTCATTGAATTCCGGTCATTAGTTGCTGAGAAATAGCCCGGACAAGAATTGCACTATATGTACAGTTAATGGAAAATTTCAAAGGGCCATAACTCTGTGAAAAATCATCAGACCAGAACCCGCTGATAATATGCACATCTTCTGTTGGTAGTAAAGCAGCAAGCTTCTCATGAGTTTCATTGAATTCCGGTCATTAGTTGCTGAGAAATAGCCCGGACAAAAATTGTGCACGGACGGACGGACACACGGACGGACGAAGCGGAGACTATATAGCATAAAAAAATGTAAACAGACGCTGTTACATGGAAAATACTCATAAAAAGGATTGTGTGTTACTTAGAAAAAGTATATGGGTAGAAATAGTGTTAATGTTTGAAAGAATGCATCGGATAATGGTAAATTGCAATATTTACCTGTTTTTTTGTCGCATTTTCGAGCTGTAAAACGAACGCCGACTATGTCATTTTTTTACCGGAACGAACTGTAGCGGGTGCAAACGTTCCATCATAATGTCATTTCACGCGACTCAACACCAACCGTTACCCACGACTCAACCAGAACCTACCATAAAGAAACACTTACTTCGACAACTTAAATCCGATGTTTATAATAATACAATAACAACGATGTGCTATTCCGTCCTTTTATGTTATTCCATGCGTTATTTTATATTGATTTTAAATCACACTTTTTAAACAATTGTATCGAATGCTTACCACTTTCACCAAAAACACGATTTACGAAATCGAATGACTAGTACTGTAGGAGCGATTACACAAAATTGATTCCTAATAATGCATGAAAAACACACAATCCGAAATATAAGTTTTGAATTCGTTCGATGCTTAAAAATATTTAACTCTTAAATATAAGTCCTCCACGACGGAATTGTTTCCCTAAAATCCAGAGTGTCTAACGAAAACTGTGTTTCCTCACAGAAATTACGTCACATGAGATACGTCATAAATATGCTTGTTCAATTGAATGAATTAAAGTACGGAAAGTTGGTTCTGTAATAAATAATACAGTTAAAGGGATTAAGAATTAAAGACGTTAATACCATCGTTGCTTGAGGCCCAGATTATCACCTCTGTCCCCCAAGCAAAGAGGTATTAACCTCTAATTTATATATTTTCAAACTATAATTGTTTCTTTACAGGGTTGTTTTTGTGACCACCTGAGTTTTAAGGTTTTTGAGGATTGATGGCAACCCACTGCCAATACATAAAAAAACGGTGACATTGTGCTGACTGAACAGGTTAATCAGGGATGACACTTTCTGCCTAACATGGATTTTTGCTTGGAAGAGACTCTCTGAAAACGAAAAATATCATAAAAGCGGAAAGTGGCGTCCCTTATTAACCTGTGCGGACTGCACAGGCTAATCTGGGACGACTCTTTCTGCACATGCATTAAACCCCCTTTTATCAGAGCACGGCCCAAATTCATTTATTAATAAACAATTACTTGCGTTTTTTGTAAAACTATAGATTTCTAAATCATAGCTCTTTTCTAGGGTTCCAATCCATTCTTTTGTGAAGGTGTCGATAACTGTTTTTTTTTTAAATATGTACACTATTGTGAACGTTATTTAAAACACCCGCAAAAGCACGATTTTTCACTTTCGGCTTAATATTTTGTACCCAGTTGCGGTTACTTGTAGAATAAAAATCAAGTGATTGTTCCTAAACCTTTTTAATGAATAATATTATGTGAATATAATTTGAATTCACTCGTGATCATAGAAGATAATGTTTTCACGAGCGGCGCCGCCACGAGTGAAAAATATATCTTTTTAATTTCCACAAGTGAATGAAAATCTATATTTCACCAAATCCAATACATTTTCTTTTTATTTTATGCTTACAAACGATAAGTTTGGTATTTTGCCATTCAGGACAATATAATTTCCAGTTGGGCGTCCCGAATCGTACTACAAGTGTGTTCAATGGAAACCTATCCGTATGTCTTTATTAACATTCAATGAATAGTAGTTTTCCTTGGTAACATCGGGCATGATCAAGTTCAGACCGTGATACAAAGATATCAAACATGAGTTCCGGTCAAACGATGGAAAATACATGTATCGATATTTTTTACTGCTATTTTTCAATGTTTCAAATACTGAAATAAAAGTTTTTATGCACTGATATTTCTTTATAAACCATCTGGAATCATAAAATAATCAAGCGTAAATCAATAATTAAATATACGATTGCACCAATGTCCATAATATTAAAGTGAATATATACTCGCTTCACTGATAACTGTGGAATTACAAGTATAGGTTTACCGTTAAGTATTCGTTTACAAAATGTGCTCTCTTTCGATTTCTTTCGATGTTTATTCCCGTGTTTATGCTGCATAATTTAACGTAGATCCAACAAAGGCATCGTATAATTGGCAAAACACTTTAGGTCTTCAATAAAGTTATTACATTTACTTAGTTAGTCGTTCGTGGCTTTAAGGGCCTTACCGCCGACTAAATGCTATTGATTCAGAATAAAATTTCACGTATAGTTAAACTCAGTCCTTAATTAATTTAAAGCATTAACTACTTCAATTTAATGACCATTATACTGCAAATGATCAGACTCTAATATACCATATATTTCGATTGTGTAGAAGTACACTGACTTATGCAATGTGAGGAAACATATGATGTGATCTACCGTTGTATAAATTTTATCTACGAAAACTATTGTGTTATTTGAATACACGTGTATTTAATAATACACATTTCATGCGACTAACCAGTGAAACAATCAAACAACAATTTAACCTTTGTTTTCATTTAATTGTGTAAAAACTTATTTTTTAATTACTTTTCATACTCAGAATATTCCGCCAAATACCTTTTTGTTTAATAG
This sequence comes from Dreissena polymorpha, assembly GCF_020536995.1. NCBI lineage: Eukaryota > Metazoa > Mollusca > Bivalvia > Myida > Dreissenidae > Dreissena > Dreissena polymorpha. The sequence continues at coordinate 67,428,042 of NC_068355.1, read as the reverse complement.
TTCTTGTCATCAATTATCTTATTGTATATTTACACTTATTATATGGTGTTAAAAGAACAAGTTTTGTTAAAGCGGGTATATACGATTTTGTCAAATATTAATGAATTTATACAAAATGTGTCAAGACTTATTACATATATATATATTTCAATATAAAATAAAAGTTCAGAAGAACATGTGTCGAAAAATGCGAAATAAGCCAGATATATAATTCTGAAATCGAAAACGGCTGTACAGTCGAATTCGCCAGCATGTATATCATGCATGTACGATGTGAAACTAAACTTAGTATAACGGTTCATTTTAAATCCCTGCAGAGGATATATATTCATACGACACACGAACACTAACTCTGGTTCTAATAAAAAGACGAATGCTTCGGTTATTGTAGGAAAATATGTTCGTCACAATCGGCTCGGGGCGCTAATTTGTCTTTCCTGCATTTTATGAAATTCGTATTTAATGTATAATTTTTCTCTCCTATTTTGTGTTATTGTTACATATTTTATGAATATATTACAATATAACACATATAAAAAATCGTATAATATCGCTTTAAATAATATAACATAAGAAATATTTTATTTAACTATTTCTATGATGTGCGCACGTCATAGTTATGACGTGCGCACGTCATAACTATGGCGTGCGCACGTCATTACTTTGGCGTGCGCACGTCATAACTATGACATGGCACATCAAAGCTATGACGTGGGCACGTCATAACTATGACGTGCCCACGACATATCTATCGCGTGCGCACGTCATAGCAATGACGTGCGCACGTCATAGCTACGACGTGCGCACGTCATAGAAATAGTTAAGAAAAATATTTCCTATGTCCCCTTTATGCCGCCGTAGTATAGTAATATGATTATAGGTGCTACCTAATTTACGGGCAAAAGCTTTTTAAGTTTTTTTGATAACCATGTATTTGTAATAAATATATGGACATGATTGTGTTCAAAATATGATAATTGTTGCAATAATTGAGTAATGCATCCAAAAAAATCAATCTTAAAACGAGTTACATGTTCCAAGCTTAAAGATCTAGCATCTAATTTTTTTATTTTTTTTTCTAGCCACAGGAATTAATAGCTGGTTCGGTGTCTGTGGTATAGTGGATGGGGTGTCTGCTAACTGGCTTAGTCACTGGGAGGTCTCTGTATTGATCCTTTAAGTGGGAGCATTCTTTAAATAACCCTAAAGACATACTATGGCGTACCATTTGGGTTGAAAGTCAAGAAGACCTACACGTTAAAAAGAGAAATGTACGTCGAAGTACAATAATTGTACGTCGAAATGAATATAAAATACACTTCGAAGTATATATTTGTACGTCAAAGTACAATTTGTACTTCGACATACATGTTTGTACTTCTACGTACACATTTTCTGAACAGCCAATCAAAACACTAGTCTCTTGAGCCGCTTTTCCTTCAGATTTATTCATAATAATTGTTAAAATCTCTTTTTTAGTTGAGGACAAAATGAATAAAAATATCAGAATGGAAAAAAAACAACACATAGAAGTTTCAAGTATTTAATGCATTGAAATAGATTATATACAAATTTGAGGAAGATTCAATTGTTACCTTTTTAAAATTAAAATTATTCAGCATATTGTGTGTATGAAATGATCATGCGGGGCGGAGTATCACGACCGTCCAGCGCATTACTGTGTAGGAAATTCCATAACGGTAACCAGTTATTAAGCATTAATGGGATAAATAATTTATTATAAACTCCCCGTTGGTCGTATTTTGTGATAACCATAACTAGCATAAGTCAGGGGTTAATTCCGCCACGCCAGGTCAATAAATACGCACAATATATATGAGTTAGCGGTCGATAGTCGCATAATTTGGTATAAATTATAATAATAATAATGTTTAATAAATACGCACAATATCTATGAGTAAGCGGTCGATAGTTGCATAATTCGGTATAAATAATAATAACAATAATGTTCAATGTCAAAAATCTCTAAAAGCAACAGACGTAAGGTGTCCTCTGATTGGCTAACACTCAAGGGTCGGTGAAAATTGTACGTCGAAGTACATTTCTCGTTCTACTTAGTAGGTCTTGTACTCTTTCGACGTCATGGTACGTCATATAGACACTAAGTACTGGTCCTACCCAGGAAACAGTTTGTTTCATCAAATGTCTCAATTCAACTTGACAGCTTGCTAAAGCAGTTGCATTTAGCATACAGTACACTGATTTAACATAATCAAAATCATGTGATGTGTCAAATCAATTTTGATTGACAAATTTGACAGGATTTGTTTTTAATCCAATAAGTTTTAGACTGTCAAATAACACACACTACGTATTGAAAGCCATACCTGGAGCTTTCGTCTGTATATCACTGACTTCATCAGAAGAATGATTTCTACTGTTGGGAAACGTTAACACCACTAATTGTCTTCTTATTTAGTATCAATGTATAATTATGTGTAACAGCATAACAACATACTTGATGCGCAATTAAAATATTTAATAAATACAGGTATCATGCAGGTTTCTAATTTTCTTTCGCAAACTATTGTTGAATAGTTTAACTTTTGTCGCCACTAAAAAAATAGCCATTTTGTAGCAATTCTAAAATCACAGTCTAAACTGCATACACTTAGCTCTATAGTTACAATTTGAATGCAAATATTAGAATGCATCATGTTATATCATCCATATTTTTTTTATTTAAACATTCAAATAACACATAACACAGTACATATATAAAAAGGTATGTGGTATTGTGTGGAGATACAAAACAGTTCACATCATTTATTTGCACATAAAATAATGGTTACAAAATAAGTAAAACTAAAACACTGTCATCAACCTACATTTCAAGAATATCTACGTATATGAAATTACAAAGTGGTGTTATTGTACTGGTTTTGTACTAGCCATAAAACATTTATCATGGATTAACACGTAACAACCAATTTATTAATTACACAATAGAACGGAAGTCATATTAATTTCATTATGCATTTACTAAACAAGCTATTTGCTACTGTTTAGAATTACACTATCTTACTAAAAATGATCACAGGTACTTAGTGCTTTTACATACTTGTGGTAAGTTTTGTATTACTAGTTTGACAATTATCGGCAGACACTTGTTGATATACAGACAAAATTTGCATGGGAACTCTCATATTTTTTCAGCATAATTGCCTTCAATTTGTTAATTTAACAACCCTTTGACATTGTTTGCACATCTGATCTTATTATACAATAGCTGATTTTTGTTTATAGATAGACATATATAGACTTTTCAAAGTTCTATAAAAGTTCACACATGTTCCATCCAAGTAAACAAACAGAACCAATAAAGATCACCACAGATATAACTGTGTGTATAGCTTGGAAATTTGATAGTTCAGGAATCCCTCCTTTGTTGATTTCTGTAAACCAAAACTGTCAGTTTTGCTGGATGGAATGGCTTGTATGATGCCCAGCTCTTGCCTTCGCAGAACAGCTTCTAAAAACGGAAAACCAACAAATATCTTAAAATTTGATCAATAATGCAGACAATTTATATATGTCTTGTTTTTTGTTGATTTCGAATCTGGGAGATTTTTTACGTAAGATTGTGGTACGAACCTCCAACGGTATCGGATTTTGTGGTTTTAGGCATGAACTTATTATAGTGATATGTAACCATTCGGAGATTTCGGTAAAGTGCGAACAGACGAGGTGTTAATACGTTAAAAATTAAAGCTAAATGACTAAAAAGTTAGATCGGAATATCTTTAAATTTTGTGAATAAATGTGTTTCTGGTGGATAACAACGACAACTTGCCAGAATATTGCACACGCAAAACTTTTTTCTGAGACATTGTCTTACTGACAATAACGAAGTGACGTCACCATCTATGTATAGAATGCTTTCTGAGAGCGAATGGAAAATGCGTCACATATTCTGACAAATAAACAGTAGGGTGTCGTTATTGAAATACCGCGAGAATACTGGAAGAATAGAGATGCCAACTATAAGGTCATAATACACCAAATAGTTTCCCTATATAATTCAATGTAAAAGCGACAACTTTGAGCGAAAATAAATGCAACATTTTGCGCATAGAGACCCCCATAACCATACCTTTTCTTAAAGGCCATTCTAAGCGGAATCGATTTATGCAATAAAAAAGATATGTCATGTACAAAGCAAGAAAGAACTTGACACAAATCAAAATCGACTGTTTTTGCAATTTTTTTTTCGGCCGTTTCTTAGTGAAATGTAACCTTTTCTACTGCAATGGTTTACTTTCGTCTTCAAGTGTATCATATTTCAGGGATTCAGTTGTGAACACCTATTCATGCCCTACCATTATCTCCGCAAGATAACACCCGAATAATGGTAAAAAGTGTCAAACATGCCTTCCTGTCAACTATGATATTTTTTTAGAGAGTACAGCCCTACATGAAGCGATCATTTAGTTTATTGTAACCTATAAGACAACGTTGACTGTTAACATTGCGAAAAATAAGCACTTCTCGATACTTATAAACCTATTTTCTATGTGCATGCCAATTTTCAGACCGATCTTTCACGTAGAAATGCTTGAAAATGCATTTTATTATAACGCCTGATAAGCCATGTGGCTTTCGCGTTCGGAGCTTTGATTTATAACGGGCGTTCAGGCGCAAAACGATTACCCTAAATAATTAAAATCGGTCAAAATACTGGAATATTGTTACAAGCTATGTAGAAAAAGAAGTAAACAACTATTAAAACGTGTTCATGAGCTCTTTCAGCACAAATTGTTGCGATTTGAGATGCTCAAGACGAGTTTTTGTACGGTTTTTTTTCTTATTTTCCTCTGAAAACGTATTTTTTTCTTAAAAACTCACGATGCTCCTTAAATTCGCGAAACAAACGCATTTATTCCGTGAAATTTGCCAAAACGCGTCATATCCCACTAAAAAAATGATGATTTTCTGTAAATACAGCTCCTTTGTGACTAGGCCTGGTTTTGCGTTTAGACAACGTTGACTGTTAACATCGCGAAAAATAAGCACTTCTCGATACTTATAAACCTATTTTCTATGTGCATGCCAATTTTCAGACCGATCTTTCACGTAGAAATGCTTGAAAATGCATTTTATTATAACGCCTGATAAGCCATGTGGCTTTCGCGTTCGGAGCTTTGATTTATAACGGGCGTTCAGGCGCAAAACGATTACCCTAAATAATTACAATCGGTCAAAATACTGGAATATTGTTACAAGCTATGTAGAAAAAGAAGTAATCAACTATTAAAACGTGTTCATGAGCTCTTTCAGCACAAATTATTGCGATTTGAGATGCTCAAGACGAGTTTTTGTACGTTTTTTTTCTTATTTTCCTCTGAAAACGTATTTTTTTCTTAAAAACTCACGATGCTCCTTAAATTCGCGAAACAAACGCATTTATTCCGTGAAATTTGCCAAAACGCGTCATATCCCACTAAAAAAATGATGATTTTCTGTAAATACAGCTCCTTTGTGACTAGGCCTGGTTTTGCGTATAAGACAACGTTGACTGTTAACATCGCGAAAAATAAGCACTTCTCGATACTTATAAACCTATTTTCTATGTGCATGCCAATTTTCAGACCGATCTTTCACGTAGAAATGCTTGAAAATGCATTTTATTATAACGCCTGATAAGCCATGTGGCTTTCGCGTTCGGAGCTTTGATTTATAACGGGCGTTCAGGCGCAAAACGATTACCCTAAATAATTACAATCGGTCAAAATACTGGAATATTGTTACAAGCTATGTAGAAAAAGAAGTAAACAACTATTAAAACGTGTTCATGAGCTCTTTCAGCACAAATTGTTGCGATTTGAGATGCTCAAGACGAGTTTTTGTACGGTTTTTTTCTTATTTTCCTCTGAAAACGTATTTTTTTCTTAAAAACTCACGATGCTCCTTAAATTCGCGAAACAAACGCATGTATTCCGTGAAATTTGCCAAAACGCGTCATATCCCACTAAAAAAATGATGATTTTCTGTAAATACAGCTCCTTTGTGACTAGGCCTGGTTTTGCGTTTAGGTCATAATACACCAAATAGTTTCCCTATATAATTCAATGTAAAAGCGACAACTTTGAGCGAAAATAAATGCAACATTTTGCGCATAGAGACCCCCATAACCATACCTTTTCTTAAAGGCCATTCTAAGCGGAATCGATTTATGCAATAAAAAAGATATGTCATGTACAAAGCAAGAAAGAACTTGACACAAATCAAAATCGACTGTTTTTGCAATTTTTTTTCGGCCGTTTCTTAGTGAAATGTAACCTTTTCTACTGCAATGGTTTACTTTAGTCTTCAAGTGTATCATATTTCAGGGATTCAGTTGTGAACACCTATTCATGCCCTACCATTATCTCCGCAAGATAACACCCGAATAATGGTAAAAAGTGTCAAACATGCCTTCCTGTCAACTATGATATTTTTTTAGAGAGTACAGCCCTACATGAAGCGATCATTTAGTGTATTGTAACCTATAATGTTTAAAACAAATAATTTTTTAACAAGCGTTTGTGATTTGTCAGGATAATAATAACAATAAGATATCGAAAAGATCAAAGCAAATAAATTCGACAGAAATCTGAGATTCGGCAATATATGAAAGACGGGTTATGTTCACCTAAATTGTGTTTGGTAAAGACTGTCACTATATGTAGTGAACCAGTCTTCGGCTTATACCCACTGAAGAAGAGCATTCAGGGGAGATAATTTAGTAATGACTTAATTCTGGAACGGTTGCGAAGAAAAACAAATAATGCGAGAATATTTAGTGCGATTCGCTACACAATTATGATGTCATTGATATAACTTTTCCTGAGGTATGTATTAACATGTGATTTAGCATATGTCAAAGTGTTTTTGATTTGTTAAAGTTCATAAATAGCATCGCGAAAATATATGTCGCGTGGCAAATTATTTTGAGACGTATCCATATGTGGTATTCCTATGTACTTTTAAGTCAAAATTCCCATATGTATGAACGGTCAACGCCCGCTTCGCGGGCTTTTGCCCGTATTAATTTAAATGAGTTGTTTTAATTATGTAATAGCGATTAGCTGCGGTGCCTTCAGCGCTTTGATTTAATATGCTAATTAACGTCGAAAACATGTGTTGTTTTGTTTCCCTTTGACACTTGAGGCACCCGTGTCAAACAAAGCTGTAACTGACATTATTAGCAGTTAATAGTTTACGGTTTATGTATGCCATCATGCTTCAGCGTTTTGATTTAAATTTCAAATTAACGTCATTTGTTGTTTTATTTGATAATTACAAACAACACTGGTACAGTGAAATCAATTATTCGTCAAGACTTAATACATACTGCTGCATCAAGATTACGATTAATAAAGAACAACATCTTGACATCATTACAACGAAATAATTTGAAAAAGCATTTGCTCTATGCCGCCTATAATCACACAGATTAGCAATAGAACGAGGTAATACCACAATATTGATCGGGAAAACAGAAAATGTAAATTGGGTTATCAATGTCGTAAAAAGTGAACACCATTTTTTATTTATATGCCCAATATAAAAAGATACAAGAAAAAACATATTTAAAGTCATATTATCAAACATGGCCAAATATAAATAAAAATTTTGTTATGAAAATGAGAACACAAAATATGAAGGAAATCAATAAGCTTAAAAAAATAGAGCGAATTGTGTAAGGAAAAATTTTGAAACCGATAAATTCATCTAAGATTATTGTTTTTCAGATTTTGATGAGTAATAAACTTATACTTGTTAAAGTAAAAACAATCATGTCACATTCTTAATCTCACGATATTATTAACAACTGTCATTATCGAGGAACCTGTCATAAATTATGTGCCATATGTTATGAATCAGTTAAATCTTTGTTAACTTTAACCATGAAATAATTTTCATAATTATTATCTTCCACTCGTGTATTTTGCGTTCATATAAAAACAAATGGATGCTTTATAAGAGCTAATCAATGTTGTTGTTTCCCGACAAAAATTTAGCAACCCGTGTCATACAAAGCTGTGTCCGACATTATTAGCATGCAATTAATATTTTTGATTCGTGTATGCCATCATGTTATTTATGCCACATTTTTAGTTATGAAATGAAGGTAAAAAAAGAGAAGGCTATCGCCCAACGTCTGCATCAGACGTTAATTAACGGACGTCGTCAGTTTACGTGATGAAAAATCCGTATGTAAGTGTTTCCATTGGTAAATTTGCTCAGAGAGATGCATTGATGTATTCGAAAGTCAAAAGTCAAGTCAATCTCTGACTTGTACATAAGCGATCTCTGTTAATATCGGTTTTACTTTAGTTAAAGATTTGTAAAGCGTCGTGATACATATTTCGTGCAGTAACGCACTCGCTATCAAACCAGTCGGCATTCTTTATACAATTATTTTCATTGAAACTAGAGTTAGTATTATAAACACGTGTTCTACAAAATAACGGGTCCGCAACACTGCGAATTGTTTCAGTAAATCTATTCAAAACATCATTAATTGAAATTCTACTTGAGTTATCTACATGTTGTACAATAGTATTGAATACAGGTAACATAGAAATAATACCTGAGCGAAATTGATTTCGTAACGCATCGTCCCACTTGTAATTGAGATCATTGTGAGACTTGTATTCAGAATAGACATTGCTACATAATATGGAAAAAATGTAAAGGGGCGTGATCACTAAATTCATTAAAATCATGAACCGTAAAATCAAATAAACAAGAAAAGCTATATTCGTTCGCCAACAAGTAATCAATTACAGACGTACCGTTATTGGAATTAAAAGTTTGCTAACAGCTATTGCCAACTCTACCGACTACCATTAACAATTCTCTAATAAGTAGATTTACATAAATCCAATTATTTTACTCCGTGACTATTTATTGAAATATCAACTGAGGCCCTCGCAGAGGTGTTACCTGGACAGTAATCGGCGGTTATGGACGGGGATATCCGCCAGTACATGCATGCGATTAAATGACATTCTTATTTTAACTACAGGCATATACTTTCTGATACATGGAAGTTGCATTTTGCATAGTGAAACATTTAATCGTCTATGGTAGGGAATGTCTGCCAGTACATTCATGTTGCTAAATGGCAATTGCATATTGCTTAATGACAAATGCATATTGCTTAATGACAAGTGCATATTGCTTAATGACAAATGCATATTGCTTAATGACAAATGCATATTGCTTAACGACAGCTCCATGTTGACATATTACAATTGCATTTCGGTATATGACAAATACTTTTTTTATTGTGCTATTCGTTGCCAATATACTGTTTGTACATTCCGACTTTACACTTATAATTACACCAGTAATTACACTAGCAATTCAACAAGACGAAAGCAATATGCACTAAGCATGTTGCAAGGCATGACGCAACATGAAGTTAATTAAATGCGATATGACAATTTGTAATACGTAATTCATATAAAGCGGAGAACCAGAAATATCGGGATCAGTAAACCTCAAATTATTTAAAACCACTAGCTATTTTTGTCGAAAAAGCCCTGTCTCTGCGAGTCAGAAAGCAGAAGCAGGCTAGTTGCGTGTGCCCAAGTAAATCGATGCATGGTTAAAATTTCAGTACTTTCGTACATCCTTTTTTGCGTTTCAGTCACACAGAACGTTAATCATTAACACAGCTGCGCACTTTGGAATCGTCAATGGATATTTTGTTGACTTTACGCAGTTAAATAATTTCTAAGATTTGCTCGTCATTTTTATTGTTCATAAATCTTAGAAATCAATTTAAGTGACTTGTTCACATATTTTCGCAGTTTAGAAAAATCTTATTAAATACGTTTTCAAACAAATCTATGATGTTTTACCGGGATTCGAACCAGGATCCTGTGGAAGCAAAAGCAAGAGAGTTACCACTGCGCAAAGCACGCTTTTATAAATAATTGCGCAATATAAACGCTTTATGTTAGTAATATTTGTATTTTAGAAATTATCGAGGAAAAGCGTTACAAAAGCTTATCGATTGCGAATGACGAGTATCCATAAATGAAAAAATATTGTTCGCTTATCACATAGGCGGACTTGATAGAACCCACTCGTTGCATATGGGTTTAGTTGTTGCTCACATATTGACCAGGTGGGTTTTCCTCCGGAAACTCCGCTCCCCTTATGATCTAACGAATTAAAAAGGGACTTCGCAATATATACAACCACCGCTCACTCGCACACGCATCTATACACGCAACCATACACGCGTAATCATATTCTTTATAATAAACTTTTCTGAACGAATACATCTCTTTGCGGTATGTACTATCAGCAAAACAAGCTCGGGCGCCAATATAATTGTTACGACAAAAGTAGTCTACACGCCGCAAATTATCGTACACCTGCCAGAGTTATCTCCCTGTAGAATAATTTGAGCTAGAACTTCAAATGAAGTATCGACTCCATGTAATAAAATAACACTGTGCATGCATAGTAAGATCATCGAAGCAGCAATAAAGTAAAATGTATTTAGGCAAGCACAGAAGCAAATAGCAGTAGAATAAATTAACATTTTAATATTAAAAAGCTGAACGCAAATTTCATAACACCAAAAAAAAAGGTATTTATGAAGGGACTTAACATAAGCCATAATACGCATGAACAATGAATTGTTTCTTCAGCAAATGCAAAAAGAAAACATACAATTGTAATATAACAGAATTTAAATGCAAGATGTAATATGTCAAAGTGTAGTTAACAATAAGCAATAACAAATGTCATTTAGAAATATGAAATTGTCATTTAGCAATAAGCATGTACTGGCGGATAAATCCTTCCATAGGCGTCATCATAAACAGTATTAATTACATATTGTACACTATAATCGAATTTATTGCCAACTCTACTATTGAGATCGCCAACAACAAATATTTTACCAAATTCAGAAAAATAAGCTATATCATTCTCTAAAATTTCAAACAAATCTACATTACAAGTGTTATAAACTGGAGACTCATGCCCCCATACATATGTTGCGCATAGATAAAAATCTTCAGATATATTAAAAAATAAGTGGTCAAGTTTCAACCAGATAATTGTATCATAATGGTATCATAATACCATTTACTAATTCTTCTTTTATATATATTACAATACCACCACTATTTCTACGCGCTTTTTTGTGTTGATTTTTTTTGAAGAAGTTAAAAGACACATAAGCATTTAAATTGACATCGCTGGAACTATTAGCCCAAGATTCATACAAAAAACATACATCATGAGAGCTTAAAATATTTACAAAATTGGAAGATAAATTCTTAAGATCATTTAATCCGTTGACGTTCCACGACAGGATAGATATTTCACCACCGCCGTGCTCCTACGCGCGCACCGGGGTGCAGTCAATTTAAAGCGTGTCGTAGGCCAGGTAAGCCCGCTTACCCAGCCGCCTCGCCTCCTTCATTTTCGGCACTTATTGACGCCTTTTCGTCGTAACTTCCGGGGGAATTGCTCGAACACCCGGTACGCTGTGCCATCAAGCTCCTTCCACCTTTTTTCTTACCATTTCCCTGTCCTTAAAGAAAGAAAACTTTGCAATAATGTTTCTTATCTTGCCATGTGTCGGCGATCCCGGAGACCGGTAGATGCGTTCGAATTTAATAGAGGTAGCTACTTCCTGTCACATCTTGAAAGCGCTCACCAGGTGCCGACGTAGCGTGGCCTTCCTCATCTCGGGCGTCTCCATAACGTTTCAGGTTGCCTCTGGTATTGACGTGAAGATAAGGTTGTTTCGCATAGACTGTGATTGAAGGTTAGCTTACGTCCTCCCGTAGCGTATCACGCTCCTTCACTATCACCTGGACCCTCTCTGTGAGCTCTGCAGTATGGATATCTGCCCCATCTACATTATCTTCCAGGCGTGATACTCTCTACTCCACCTTTTTAGCCCTCTCCTCATGAACCACCCACAACTGCTTCATGTCCTTCTCGAAACTCTCCATCCGCTTCTCGATCGAGTCCATAACACTCATCTTTGTCTCTAAACACTGTAAACGAGATGAGATGAGACGGACTTCAGAAGAACCATCACATCACGAAAAGTGGGCTCCGCACTGCTGTCTGCCATGTTGTTATCGAATCCACTTCCGGTTTCACTGATACCACTGGTAATTCTACAACTTCCACTACCGCTAGAACTAACAAACACACTATTTTTTAAAGCGTCTACACCAAACAACACCTTATTTAGTATATCGCTAACTGACACGTCGCCTTTATCAGAGTCCGAGGACGGGCCTCTTTGTTTACGCACCTTGACAGCATTCGGATCATTGTTATTGTCATTACTGTTTCTTTTTTTTTCTTTTATTGCTTTTCGATCTTTGCATTTTCCAACATACTATTCCGATGTCAATCACATTTGCACATATAATTCAATTAATTTCCAATTAAAATGATAATAAAATGATTACAAAGTAAACAAGGTGTCATAAACCCAGGGACCTGTACATGGGTCCCTGCATAAACCACATGTTGCAGCCTAGGGTCTGGTAATTAAACACAATTTATGAAGCCCCCTTGTCATCCCCCCTTGGCATATTAAGCAGTAATTTTAGCCAAATTACTGAACATTTGCTTCAATCAAATATTTTAACATTAAAAAGAATGAAGGCATTATCGGAAATGGATTTACAGGAACATATATATATATATATATATATATATATATGTAGGTGTCATAAACCCAGGGACCTGTACATGGGTCCCTGCATAAACCACATGTTGCAGCCTATGGTCTGGTAATTAAACACAATTTATGAAACCCCCTTGTCATCCCCCCTTGGCATATTAAGCAGTAATTTTAGCCAAATTACTGAACATTTGCTTCAATCAAATATTTTAACATTAAAAAGAATGAAGGCATTATCGGAAATTTACAGGAACATATATATATATATATATATATATATATATATATATATATATATATATATATATATATATATATATATATATATATATATATATATATATATATATATATATATATATATTAGCCAGTTTAATCATATTGATAATTTGACTTTCTCGCTATATGTCACTCGGTGTTTCATCTACACATGTACACCATTTTAATTTTATAACGCGTCATCTGGTTGGTTGTTCTCATTGTGTTGGCCAATGATATGGCGTTTTAGAATCGAACATTCGATCGACAAAATATGACAGCAAAACACAGACATGTAGCGACAAAGTCGAATTTAATTGAATATTAAAGTTGTTAGCCGAGTAGGAGATCGGTTAGAAGTGTAATCTCGTTGCTTTTACTGTCTTTAACGAATCCAGTTGCATTTTGTCGGCAACTGCATGGGAACATGTGTGTTTTCAATGAAAAAGGTCACGTCCAGTGTTCCACAATCTTTCAGCCATAGGCATATAGTGCGTTTCATACCTTCTGTATATATAATACATATACGAGGGTTATTTTTTCATACTGTGTAGTTTTGTCAATATTCGTTGTTGAAAAGTCAAACCATACACAATAGGTGTACATTTAACAATCTGGAACCCCTGGGGTAAGCTCGGGGGGAAGGGGGGAGGGTTCCGTGGGGGGGGGGGCAAATTTATGATACTGCTGCCTGTGGTTAATTCTTGTCAGTTCAATTCAAGAGTGCAAAATGCCCATAATTTCACTTTAATAGTCGGCTCCCGTTCAGCCGCTTGAGTCGTCATGTTGGTTTTGGATATTTGAGGGTTGCTGGTAATGTCACTTAAAAATACACATTCAGCATCAACATTGTTAGAATCTACATCTGCATCATCGTTATACAATACAACGTTAGCCTTGTTTAAAATGTCACTTACTGGAATGTTAATCTCATCCGACGGGTCTCTTTGTTTTCATTGTTTTAATTTGATCGATACCCCGCCACTAGTACCACTACTATTTCGCTCTTTTCTCTTATGTCCGTGTTCTTTTGGCATTATAGTCCCAATAAGATACATTCGAACTCTTAAATCACTAGTCTGATGGCACAAGAAAGCACAATAAAGCATTAGAAAACACAATATTCCAATATTTTTTCCTTCACAAATAAAAAGGCGCCTTCACCATGTTGATCACGTGACACATACATAATAAGAATAAGAAATACTTTTTTTCAAACACAAATCAAACACCAGAAAATAAAGCAGCTCAATTCATATTGTTAAACAGTTACATTATATATCAACTTCTGTTAATTATCAAATTACACAAATTTTAAAAAAACATCTGTTGTTAAACGGTTTTCTGTTAGCTGTGGTGGTTGATTTCCAGGTTCAATTAAATGAATATTTTTCACACATATTTCTTGACAGAAAGGCCCAGGATAATTGCCGCTATCCATTCTTGTTGTCTGAAATAACACAACACATATTTTTACAAACTATTAATAACAAATCAACACATAAATATCACTATCTTTATATATTTTATTTTATTTTAGTCTCATCCATTTACATGTACAACATTGTATATACTAGATATAAAAACACATGTATAACAACATCTGTAAATGGCCATTCAAATTTGAATTATAAAAGACTATAAAAAGTAGTTTATATAATACAGAAAACACACTTATGGTAAAAGATGGTCATGTTACATGTATTCCGTGAGTGAATGAGTGAGTGTGATTGTGTGAATACTATGTATGCAAAATCAATGTTTTCATATTGATATATGTAAATGTATCTGACATTTAAACAACATGATGAATGAATTACTGGAGAGAGTATATACATAATGCATTCAAAAATGCAACAACTGTACAGTTAACTAAAAACCATATCAGTAGTGCTAATCTTAAAGTAATATGTGCATTTTTCACTGTTGAATTGAGCTGAAAAGATTTAACAGGTCAAAAGAGTAAGTTAGAGTGTGGTTACTGACCAATTATCTGCAACTCATCTTGCTACCAGTTGTTAATAAAAATATATTTTATTTTATATATTTTACGTGACCCATCCAGTCCTGTAAGCTGAAATGATCCGTCAAACAAAATAGTGTCTTTGTATCGTATGAACGAATCTGCACTAAAACGTAATTTGGATTCACATCGTAAATAAAATTATTTATGTCGTCAGTTGTCAAAACGAAAGTACGGTTGATATTAAAATGTATTATTTTTCTATTTCCGGGATATTGTTTTAGTATGTTGATGCTGCATTATCAAATACAAGTATATATGCAGTGAAAACTGAAAACACCAAAATAAACAACGGTTGCGAGAGAAACCTATAAACTGTTAGATGTCCATAATATCACTTTAACTTTCATTTATAAGATTAAAAACTGCCTTAAAAACAAGAATTATAAGATAATAACATGAAATATCGTGACTTTTGCCAACATTGTAAAATGTAGATAAAACACATATCATCACAGGCCAGGCCTGAAGTGAACTGATTAGCACCACTGATATGTACTATATCATATTTTTAGGAAATTATAATGTTTCCTTGTACACTATGTAAAACAGTAAGATCAAGTAAGACTAACAGGTTAAATAATCTAAATATATAATAGTATAATCAAGAAATATGGTAATCCATGGCATGTACACTGGTGGTACCAAGCCACGCGATTTTGGTAATCCATGGCATGTACACTGGTGGTACCAAGCCACGCGATTTTGAAGCCTATCTGGAGGACCACACGTCTTAGCATGCACACCAAGCTCCGCATCTTCAAGAGCAACGTGCTAAGCGTCCTTTCTGTATGGGTCTGAGTGCTGGAAGACCACTGTTACCATCGAGCGCAAACTGGAAGTCTTCCTGAACAAGTGTCTGCGCCGGATCATGAAAGTCTTCTGGCAAAACATGATCACGAACATGGAACTGCGTGAAAGAGCTGGCGCAAACAGCATCGCTGAGACCATCGCTATGAGGAGATGGAGATGGCAAGGCCACATCTGCAGAATGCCACCCGACTCTCTACCCAGGGTGGCACTGAGATGGACTCCACAGGGAAAAAGAAACCGTGGACGATCGAAAGAGACGTGGCGCCGAACCGTGGAGCGAGAACTCAAGAACAGAGGCCTCACTATGCAGACAGCACCCGCAACAGCAGCTGACAGACCAAAGTGGCGCTCCCTTGCCGTCGCCTTAAGCACCAGACTGCACATAGAGGATTGATGATGATGATTTCACGTTTTGGTAAACTGGCTTCACGTTTTGGTAAACTGGCAACATTTAAAAAAAATGTGTTTCAGATTCGCAAATTTTCGTTGTAGTTATGATATTTTTTAGGAAACAGTAATACAGAACAGTTACCATGCTCTAAAATGTCAATTATATGAATCTTTTGACGATTAAAAAACCCTTAAAATTATAAAGCGTTGCAACGCGAAACGATTGAATAATTTCGAGAGATCTGTTGCTGTCGTTATATTTTGTGATACTACGAGGATTGCTTATATAAAGTATACATCATTCATTGTATAAGCACGGATGGCCGAGTGATCTAAGCGATAGACTTTTGCTTCAGATGTCAGTGGTTCGAGCCTTGTCGAGGGTTACGTTTTTCTTTCTTTTATTATTTTTTTACTGGAGTTTTTAAGATCTAATGTTTACATTTATCAATATAAAGCAGTTAATGACACACTTCAATACATGGCAAAATCTGTTAACGAAAATATCAACTGTTGTAATTTAAGTGTCGCATGCTTTTGCTTTAAATTTAGATATTAAATATGTTATGAAATCTTGTATGCGTCATTTGTGAAAAGAAACGAATAAAAGGTAAAATTAATTAACTCCGATTCGCGCATTCTGTAATATATATAATTATGTCATGTATATCCAAGTTCATATGCAGAATGTGCTGTGTTTATATAAATAACAACGACGGGCATACACAAATTTGACACCACTATCGTGTGATTAAATCGACCGCCTGTTCCGTTATTGCTAATGTTTTCATTTACTGACATTGAACCAAAACAAAAAGTTCCAATAGAATTTCGGACCTGCATCGCCGCTGGTATTTATCTCTAAGTTGCAGTTTTAGCAGAGTGATGTTTCATGACATGCTATCTAGTATATTATAAGTGAATTACCTTAGTACCTTCATTAGGACATAATTATACATGCTTTAGATCAGCCGTTTCGCTACAAAGAATGTAATTTAAAATTGTTTAAGGTCGTGTATTACGCGAACATATCCATCTGTTGGGTGACTCGAAAACTGGAAAATGTATGGTCATATAGACTGAACTCATCATACATATCGAATTATGTTCACATTTATCTTTAACATTTATACAAAATCGTTATCATATTCCAAAGGGATGAAAGATATTTCGGTAATTCGTTTTTCATATAGGCCATTTTTATTTATCGCCTGCTTACTATAACAGTATTCCACAGCGAATTCCGCATTTCTGATGCTCTAAATAGAGTGTGTTATATATGGTAAAAAGTGTCGAATAATCTGGAATACAATAGCCATTGTCATTGAGATGATCGGTAAAAGAAGTGTCCATGAAAATTTGGCATCCGACTCTTTAAACATTTGAACTTCCTCAAATACGTGAGTAAACTAAAATGTAACATGTTGTACCATTTGACATATTGATTTTTTATTTGGAATAGCTGGCACGTTCTTTATTTAATTCCAAGTATTTTTATTTTGTTGAAATACGTACTGATGATCTAAATCATGATGATTATCGATGGAATTTTATCAGTTTTTGTATAAAATCCACCGTTTTCCACGAATTAGTTTCTTCGCAATTTGAAGTACTATACAATTAATCGACCAAACAATGTTTCGTGTCTGAAAACCAAATGATCATAACATAACTGCAAACAAACTGAAGAACTCGCCGCTCGCGCGTGGCTTTTGTCGTTCTCTGTTATCGAAGTGCCATCTGTTATCAAAGTATCCGAATACCCGGCATGAAGTTGGAATTTTGATTTTTTTTTTAATTGGGAAAAAAAAGAACCAGATTTGCACTGGGAATGGGGCCGATATTCGGACCCGTGGCATAGGGCGGAAAGGCCTGGATTAAATCTGCAGATTTGGCCGAAGAATGTTAGTTGTTTTATTTCCAGTTCATTCACTATCGGAACGAGTTGTTCCACTAATAATAACCTTTGTGCTAGTATTTGACATCGGATCTTAATGACAGCTTAAGGCTATTTTTCCACTTGACGTTTAATCCTCGTCTTGTATCGCTCTCAATGCAAATAAATTAATTGTGTGAAAAATATTATTTAACTACATTTGTATCACTCTTTTGCGAAAATCCCATGACATTCAATATGAACTGTAATCTCTTATTTACTGCCCCCAAGTCATACAAAGGAATGTTACATAATCTAAAGGAGAAAACCAAAACCCGTCTAAATCCTGTATTACAATTGTTCAGTTTGCTGACAATCTAAACTTGCGAATGTCAGTTTGCACGGGTCAGCAAACTTATCGCGTAGGTGGTATGATAAAAGTTACGCCAATAACTAAACGTACATGTAGTAGTTATGGTATGACATTTGTTTGCGATTTCTCAATCGACACAAGAAATACTTTCACCCTGGTGCATCTTTGTTGGTTAGTATGACGGGTCTAATATTTTCTTCGCTTTTTAAATAATTAATAATGTACTTGTTTACTAGCAAAACGAGCATGTTGCATAGCCGTTTTTGATTTTGGGGATAGCACACGATTTAGAATACTTTTTCTATTGTGTTGTTATATTTAAAACTAAATCAGAGAGGCAACTAGCTTATTCTATCAAGTGCAATAGAACCCAAGGTAATTGCCCCAAAGAGTATGTACTTATTGTTTAAATTGAGAACAAGTGTGAAACCCCAATCTACCTATTTTATACTCGAAAGTTGAAGAAACGATGTGGACAACGATGCCTTTTACATGATCTCCACTTAACATCACATTAACGTAAACTAAACAAATGGTGTTTCATATGTCATATTGTGCTAATTGCTATAAACACCCATGGGTTTTGTACAACTTTGAGGCAGGTTGTTTTAATCTCACACAAAGCATTGAGTGACGTCAATAAAAAACCTAATATTACTCGTGCATGTAATCCATGGCGATTTCAAAGATAGACATAGTATATAGAGGATTTTGTTTATTCCTGGTTTTATATCAGCGGGGACAATTCATATGAGCCTCGTGTGTGGAAAAACTGGGCTTAAGTGCGTAAAGGGTCGTCCGAAATAAGCCTATAAAGTCCGCACAGGCTTATCAGGGGCGACACTGTCTGCCTAGACTGGAATTTCGTTTTCAACTGATGTCCTTTAAACGAACGAATGTGTAAAAGCGGAATGTGTCATCCCTGATAAGTCTTTGTGGACTGCACAGGCTAATCTTGGATGACACTTGAGGCACATGCATTTAGCCCAGTTTTCCAGAACGAAGCTCATTTTTCACGACAGCTTTTCCGTTCTTCATTTAGCCCGCTATTTGTATACCATATGCAACATGTGTTTTCTGTAGTCCAAATAATCTACCGATTATATCGATGTATATCGGCCTTATATATACGAGTAGTGTTTTCTGAGGTCTACTTTATTGTTTGTCCATGAATGGTCAATCCATTACGCCCCAGTTAACTCTTTCAGCGCTGGAACCGAATTTTGAAGGCCTTTGCAAACAGTTTGGATCCAGATGAGACGCCACAAAACGTGGCGTCTCATCAGGATCCAAACTGTTTGCTATTCTGATAGAATTCTTTGAAAAACATCGAAGAAAATGCTAATTTTAGAAATTCAGCAGATGACATTTTAGCAGACAACACATTTCCCAGCATGCAAAGGATCAAGAAACTTAAGACATAGTTGTCATACAGTGTGTATAAAGAGCACTGCGTCCCAAGAGCCTGAGTGACGTAGTAGTCCACTGCGTCCCAAGAGCCTGAGTGACGTAGTAGTCCATAGCATATATGCATTGATTCGATAATTTGTATGTTGTTTTAAACTACTTGTAGTATGTGTGTTTGATATAGAAGCTGTTGATTCAATTCTATTGATACGGTAGGTATACAACAGCTTTCAAAAAGTCTACACAAAACCGTAGTGGGACAAAAAGAGGAGAAGGACTTAATATGTCTCTTTGTATGTAAAATTTAGATGCTGCTAAAACCTGTTCTTCAATGTTTTGCTTTGGAAAGGGTCACGAAACGGTTTTAAAAAGCGATGACACATTTTGACCGCTTTCAAATACAGCCCATGCACACATATGACCCATGGTCTGTGAAAACGGGCCATGGTGCATATAAGTAAAGTGTCGTCCCTGATTAGATAGTGCAATCCACTCAGGTTAATAAGGGAAGAAACTTTCCGAATAGACCGGATTGCTTAGAAGATACATCTTTGATACGAAAAATTCAATAAAAACGGAAAGAGTGCGGACGGCACATGCAAATCCGGGACGATAGTTTACGACAATGAATTAAGTCCAGTCTGCCCAGAACGCGACTCATGTAATACTTCATTTCAGTCATTGAACATAAGCGTTTTTCGTGTTCAAATCATGGCAGGGACAATCCAGATACGATAAACATTTCATCGGCAGAGAATATGCGGCTTGCCGGTTCACGTAATTAGATAAGGACATCATGTTTACTCAATATGTGTTAAATACTTGTTTTGTATTAACTGGATGTGTGCCGTTGCATGTATAAAATGTATGATTATGGACAGACCCTTAATACATATCTTTATATTAGACCTGCCTTTAAAGTCTCAATAACGCACAAAATCAACGAAAATTTCGTAAAGTATTTCGTAAAATAAAGTTAACACCTAAACAATCAGTGTTTCTTATAGCAATAGCCACAATTTCAACGCTAGATGTGGTAGGATTACATAGATTGTTTACCTGTGAATATATCTATTGATACGACACACGAACTATAAAATGGTACCATGTTTAAACCATAATAAAAACGAGCATTTTGTATCCACAAACATCTATTTCATCAGACCACATCTGGCGTTGAAATTTCGACAATGGCCATAAGGAACAATGCTTTTTTATTGGTTAGCTTTATTTTACGAAATATTGTACGAAATTTTCGTTGATTTTGAGTAGTAATGTTACTTTAAAACAGCCCTCTCACTTCTATTAACACATGCTGAAATATTATTGTCGGTTTATTTTTGGGGGGTCTGTAAAAAGCTCCTAACAGCAGAGGCCGGTTCGAGACAGTAATTTCAATCCAAATACATTCAACACCAATTATTTCTAAATCATGTCTCCTCCTGTGAAAAAGATTTTCTTTGATATAAACCGCTACATCCCCATGTCTATGCTGACGGTCTTCGCGTTCGGGAACTTTGAAAGAGTTCATCAGAAGTTCTGTACTCGGAATATCATCATTAATCCACGTTTCAGTGAAGGCAAGTATGTCGAAATCGTTCAATTCAGTATAAAGGATATCCAGCTTGGGAAGTAAGCTCTGAACATTGTAATGGACAAATGAAAAATAGTGTTTTAGGTCAATGTCGGAATCGACAGAGGAAGTGATGGAGGAGATTGACGATGTACGAAATCGTCGATAGTGGGCCTGGATTTGGATGGACATCGTCTGATAGCATCAGAATAAGAAGAACAACCAGTGAGTTCGTAAGCAAGCATGTACAAATCAACCGCTTGGTAAACAGAGTGTTTTGCAGCTGGGCTTCACTTGGTGGGAATCGGGATCGCCTGGAATTTGTCTGAAGCTTTATATGGGCATGTTGCGTAGCAACAAGATATATAGAGAAAGCAGACCTGTGATTTTGATGACAGTGAATGGCAATCATAAAAAGTATTAAAAATCTGAAGTTAAATTTCGGGATACTCAAGCTGGCTTTGACTTTTCTTAGTTTCATGTTACTCTACTTGGGATGATGTAGGGAAGGAGATGAGCCAGCATGAGTATGATGTTATCGAAAAGAGACAAGAGATAATAAGCCGCCATACGAGAGAGAAAAGAAAGGAAGTAAATGAAGTAAATGATGATTGATAATATTTGGAAAAACATAGTTTTACATTACAATACAATAACTAGCATTACATGTATTTAATTCAGTAAGATTATATCCGATGTTTCAGTGTCGAATCTGAAATAAAACTAAAGGTTGTTTTTAGCCGCTCATCGTAAAAATCCGCCGAATTACCCTTAACCCTTATTTCAATACAATATCTGAATTACCGAAGGTATTCGCTTTTGTTGTACGCATAAAAGAAACAACAATAAAACATGTAACCAGTATACGGACAACGTCGGATCATAAGCAGAGAATAACACAATTTGCTTATTGAACAATTGAAATGATTAATTTATTTTAAAAATAGGAATTTGTCCTTTTTAAAGTTCAAAAGTTCGCTCGGAGTTATTATTTCACAGTGGGCAAACATATTGAACGTATTTGCCTGCAAATAATTGCACACTGATGAACTAAATTGTGTTGGTATTGGAGCGTTTTTTACATTCAGATAAAATGGTACTTATTATTTTTACAGCAGATAGAAAGTTTAATAAAATCATATGAAATTGAAAAACTCGTGTTATATTGGCATTTAAAAATAGATTCCGAAATCAAGATTTTCACATGCGTTTTTTCCTCAATACTTAAATTTAACAAGTAATTATATTTTATAATATACTTGTCATGCTCATGTTTACATGAACTGAATGAAGCTCTGTACATTTTAAAATATATCTTCTATGGGCTACACTCGCCAAAAGATACGAAAAAGTATTCCTTAAAATATCAGTAAATGCAAAGGATTAAAGTTGATATTTTATAAGTGGACATCTCACAAATGAACACTGTAAGGAAATTCACATTTCTTGCATCGAGTATGTGAAAATCATGTTTTTCAGACGGAACGCGTGTTTGCGGTTCTGATTATGTTTACGGTTGCCCACTCAACGACCGGTAACACGGGTAAGTCTTTGTAGTTGTTAATGAAAGTTCGAAGAATTATGTTAGAATTTTTTTTTACATGTTTTTCAATCCGACATTTATATTGACGAGATCAATATCATTTAAAACGTCAATTGCCGAAATTCCCACTGATGAAAGAATGGATAATCAATACACATAATAAATAAAATAAACTTATTGTCTTTAATAGCTACCAACGTAGCCATCGGGAAGCCATCAAAACAGACGGACACTGCTAACGGTCTGGGGGCGGCATTCGGTAACGATAACAACACGAACACGTGCATGGAAACTACGTCATTAGATGCATCATGGGAGTTGGACCTTGGCGGATTATTCAAAATAGAGTACGTCATCGTACGCGGAAAGGGTACGTGACATAGTTTTTTAGTATCGTTTTCAGTTGGTTATAAAGCAGAAAGATTGATAAACATTCACATACTTTACAAAAAAGGTTAAAAGTGGGCATACATTTGTCTTGATAAGTTAAAATATCTTGCTTTTTTACAAAATCATTGAAAGGGTTGTTTTGTGCCATAACAACACATACTTAAATAAACTCAATGAATAGTTCTTTGCTCTTTATTCAGTTGTTAACTTAATGATTCCAAGTCCATATAATTCTTTGAATTAGTAGTTAATGCAATATTTCCATGTAATTCTCCAAGTTACTAATAACGTTTCCCAGACATGACAAAATCAGTCTAATTCCACCCAGACATGACCCTACCCCACGTGGGGCCCTGAAGATAAACCTCTTGCGTTTCTTCTAGGGGATTAAATCCTGCCTGTTTGTGTCCAAAAATATATACATCAATTATGCGTCATCTCATTCGCGGATGAATCAACACTTGATTAAATCACTGCGCTCGGGTATCGACTGTTCAATGGTTAAAACCATTAGACGTAAACTGAACGTGATATTGGATGTGGCATTCTGAGTAAAATTATCGATAGGTGTCGAAAATTTATTGTGCCCGGCATAAATTGATGATTTCCAGTAGGACTGAACACAGCGTGATGGATTTTAATCGCATATTCGCTAAAAAGACTTAACAAGACAGAAATAAACATTCTTAACTTAAATCTACCAGACATATGCAAAGAACGCCATCATATGATTTTTCTATAGAAATTTCGTATTAAACACCACTGCCTTGCTGCATTATTATATGTAGCAGCTTTACTATTATTACAGAGGAAGAGCAGTGGGTCTCTAATGTGATAGGGTTTTCGTCGCAGTATTCGAACGAAAGGTAGGTACTGGAAGTTTTAATATTCATTAACTCGAGCAATTGTGTGCGAGCCGAAGAAGTAATTTGCATGACTTCTATGGCGGCAGGGAATTGAAATGAAACTATTACTGGAACCAATTATGTACTTCACCTGAACATATTGTTAACAAATACAATAACAATATGTCCTTTAATATATTATTTCCAAATCATATTACCCGTGTCGAATATAGCAGTTTACCCAATTATTGATATTTAAGTGCATGCTATTGGCAGTATCATGTTTTTGTTCCGGAGATTTGTTGAAGCCATTTATGCTGAAACTATATTTAAAAACAATTTTCGCTGCAAAATGTGGAGGTGTCATGTCCTACTTTGCGTTGTTACATTTAATAAAAAACAAAACAAACTAGTGTACAGTACGTTAAGGGCACATTTACAATAGATTTCTGATCATCCAGGGTAGAGCGGACCCCTTCTTCTGTTTTCATAATCACCCCTCCCCGAATCATTTTTGTTATATTAGCCTCGCTCTGAGAAAACAGGACTTTATACATGTCAGTCAATGGTCTACTCAACATGTCAGTCAATGGTCTACTCAACATGTCAGTCAATGGTCTACTCAACATGTCAGTCAATGGTCTACTCAACATGTCAGTCAATGGTCTACTCAACATGTTAGTCAATGGTCTACTCAACATGTCAGTCAATGGTCTACTCAACATGTCAGTCAATGGTCTACTCAACATGTCAGTCAATGGTCTACTCAACATGTCAGTCAATGGTCTACTCAACATGTCAGTCAATGGTCTACTCAACATGTCAGTCAATGGTCTACTCAACATGTCAGTCAATGGTCTACTCAACATGTCAGTCAATGGTCTACTCAACATGTCAGTCAATGGTCTACTCAACATGTCAGTCAATGGTCTACTCAACATGTCAGTCAATGGTCTACTCAACATGTCAGTCAATGGTCTACTCAACATGTCAGTCAATGGTCTACTCAACATGTCAGTCAATGGTCTACTCAACATGTCAGTCAATGGTCTACTCAACATGTCAGTCAATGGTCTACTCAACATGTCAGTCAATGGTCTACTCAACATGTCAGTCAATGGTCTACTCAACATGTCAGTCAATGGTCTACTCAACATGTCAGTCAATGGTCTACTCAACATGTCAGTCAATGGTCTACTCAACATGTCAGTCAATGGTCTACTCAGATTAGCCTTTGATGTCCGCAATGGGTAATGGGGGACGACACTGTCCGCTTTTATGCAATTTGCGTTTAAATGAAGACTCTTCTAAACGAAATGAGGTCTTTGTGTAAAGTGTCGTCCCTGATTAACCAGTGAGTGATGCACAGGCTAATCTTGGACGACACATTCAACCATATGCATAAAGCCTAATTTTCTAAGAACGCGGCTCATGTAGTGTAATTCGTTTTTCAGCCATAGTGCGCAGGAAATACTGGGTGCTCCAAATGTGTACCCTACATACGAGGCTAGCAGTAAAGGCTGGCTCCCAAATGGAAGTCACATCGACGCAAACCAATTCTTGGAGGTTGGGAACTTACACCGTTATTGATCATTTGTATTGTCCTCCTATCGTTACGATTCATAAATCACTTTTTAAAACAAAGTGTTAACGTCATAGAATAATACCGTAATAGCTTTGAAATGTGAATTATTTTAATAAATCATCGCTTAAAGGCGCCATTCTACGGTGATCTCGAAATTCTCTCCTCTTTTGTTTGATGCACCCTTCCTTCATTTACTGCACCGCTCTTTTTTAATTGCACTCCCCTTTTATTTAGTTTTGCACTACTCTTTTTTTCCATCTCGTGGCCCCGACATAGCTAACTCGTATTTATAGTAGTAGCCTTGCCTTTAGGACGTTTTCATTTGCTGATTAATTTGAGGGAACAAGATGTCGTGGCCACGAGATAGAAAAAAGAGGAGTGCGATTTAAAAAAAGAGGAGTGAATGTCACCTCTATGCCACCGTACCATTCTGTCTGCATCGTACTTTTCCATTAACACAAAACTGACTATTTGAAAATATTAGAGTGTCTATGTTTAAATTTTAATAAAAAATGTATTATTCAATGCTTTGAAACTCGTAATACACGTCCCATCGTGTAGTTTTGGTGTTCAGTTCCAGTTCGCCACTTTAGTATTCGTTTCAAAAGTTGACGTCTACGAGACTTACAATGCTGGCGGTGTCAAGGCCATTAAGTGCCTCGATTATATCACCGGTAAATGGATAACGCTATGGTCGACGACCGAAGTATCCGTTATTTATTCTGCGAGGATATTCAGTCCACTGTTAAGGGTAAGAGAACGAACAGATAATTTAGGTTGAGTAAGTTTAAACCTCTTAACAGGTTTAAACCCGAAATTATTTGCTTGACAATTTTCGAGGGCCCGTGACCCTTGACATACCGGTAACCATGCTAATGTGCTTTGTCGTACTGTTTGTATGGCCCTGTATCTTACATACGGGTAATTGATAATTTGCATTAAATGAAATACTAGGTTTCACTAATTTCTCTCGTGGTAATGGAACATGAGTTTCATTGTTCCGTTATATTTCGTTATAGTCGTAAAGAAAATTTGGAGACTTCATTACTTATAACGCGTGGTATTGGCATGAATAGGTCTCAATAGGACGTGGCGTCCTTGTGAGGATGCTAAGTGGACGACATTCGCGTGTAACGGACGCTATTATTTCATTATACATGTAATAAATAATCGAATCATCAAGGCTGTACTCTCTAAACAAATTATCCTATTTATTAGTACTTGGAGGCATGTTTTACACTTAGACTGTTGTTCTGGTTTTATCTTTAACCCTTTGCATGCTGGGAAATTTGTCGTCTGATAAAATGTCGTCTGCTGAATTTGTAAAATAAGCATTTTCTTCATTTTTTTTTCAAAGAATACTATCAGAATAGCAAACAGTTTGGATCCAGATGAGACGCCACGTTCTGTGGCGTCTCATCTGGATCCAAACTGTTTGCAAAGGCCTTTAAAATTCAGCTCCAGCGCTTTAAGGGTTAACATACATTGATGGGTCTGCACAACTTAACCCATGAAATATGATAAAGTTAGAGACTAGAGTACGACATTGCACTGAAAAAGTTACTCTCCACTATAAAACGGACTGCAAAAAGAGAAGGTGCAAACACAGTTGATTTTGTTTTGTGTCATGCTCTTTGTTTGTTTATTGTTCTTTGTGTACATGACATCTGTTTTACTTTTTCTTTAATCGAGTCAGCGTAGATTACACTTTAAGTATTGATATGGTTATTGGGGTCTGTATGTGCGAATTGTTGCTTGTTTCGCTTAAATGTGTCGCTTTTACATTGAATTCTATGGGCCAAATATTGAGTGTATTGTGACCTGTGCAAATAGGGCGAGTATACAGTAAGAGCGATGAATTCAATGGCCATGTAAGCTGTAAGTCTGCGCCATGCGCAAGAATATCTATTTCACTGCACTCTTTCTAAGTCAGCGATTATGTCAGTGCGTTCCGCACGCTGTGAACGCGTTCGAAACCTTCCAGCATTACCGTTCTACATATCTGTCGGGTCGCAACATGTTTTCGCGGTCATCGCCGCGTTCTTTGTGGACGTGGCGGATGTAGTAAGAACACACAGCTCTGACGTGAAAGAAGTATCACCGCACTATTTTATGAATTCAAGTCGACTCATACAAACGTGCGTGTAGTAAATCTGATTTTCTCAAACTTATTGTTGCAATGCTTTCTAAAAACGTTTTAGAGTAAATTAACAGAAAATTCCTTCTCGACCGGTAAACATATTGCACGTGGTTCTTTTTTCAGTCTCAAGAAATTTGTTTCTCGAACCACATTCGGCTGGATATCGACTGTACCGTGGGTGTCTGGGTGATGATAGACGCTGTACGGCTGCACGGCTACCAGAGATGTAAATGCTTTAGTACACGCTTTATGCAATGCTGTATTTTAATGACATGTATGATTGAGATGTACTTTCAGATAAAAAGCATCGTGCACGGAAACTATGCCAATCGGTTCATTTAAGAATTCAAAATTCGCCTCTGACACATCGGATAGCTATTACCCCGGCAAGCAACAAAATAAAAAACACAAAAAGCAATACACAGCTGGCATGCACAACTTTAACAAAAACTTGTTGATTTTGTATCAAACTTTAGAATGTAGATTATGAATTTTGGTACTACGTTATACGTATGCGTTCTTCAACATTTGCGTTTCTAGAATATGAAAACATGGTCAGTCAAAGCGAACATTGTATCATAGTCTTTCAAGTGTTTTCTTTAGATTAAGTGCTTTAATAATGCAAGTACATGTGTAATCCATAACAATCTCAACTCCTATATCACCGTAGCAGAAAAACAAGACATAGCTGTAATTTCGCATGATGATGCAACGCATATTAAAAATCGCAATCGCAACTAGGTGTTATGGGAGCCTCGTTCTGGGAAAACATGGCTTAATGCATGTGCGTAAAGTGTTGTTCCAGATTAGCACGTGCAGCACACACAGGGTAATCAGGACCGACACTTTACGCTTTTATATTCTGCATTGTAAGACTGTCTTTTTTAAACAAAAATCTATTCCTGGCGGAAACTGTTGTTCCTGATAAGTTTATGCGCACTGCACAGGCTGGTCTGGGACGAAACTTTACGCTCATGCATTGAGCACTATTTTATCATAGCGAGACCCCATCTGTAACATGATCACCATTTCCTTTTTCGTTCAGACAGCCCTCTGGTGAATTTGCAGTTGTCGGTAGCATGGTCCCCCGACGAGTATATGATTGTAGACTACCACAATGGCATTCATGCCGGCGACGAAGATAAATTTCCGTTGTTAAGCTTATCGTTCGGTGTCCGATACTTGGAGCTGAAAATGAGACATACCTGGAGCCCGCTCAAACTATGCGAAGTGTGGGTGCTGGGTTATCAGCTCTGTAAGTTTAGTACTATTTTCAGCATTCGTATTAATGAAAACAGTACTCTGACGGAATTGCAGCTGTTCGTTATTGCGTAAAGCCAAGAACACAGTAATAAAGCTCTTTGGTGTAAACCTGACTTCGGTTATCAAAATCAAAATGGGTCCTTATTTTGGTCAAGCCCACAATTCGTGTATAGAAGTATATAAACATAGTGAATCAAAACGAGCTTAGGATTTCTCTTGTACATTCTCATTTAGACAGTTATCATTGTCATCATTATCATCGTCGTTGTCATCATCAAAATCCCCATCATCGTTATAATTATCACCACCAACTTCGCCTTCGTAATATCATATCTTCAGCGTTATCATCATCACCTTCATTATAAACATTAACATAATCAGCAGCATTGTTTTCTCAGCACCAGAAAAACAATATTACTAGAAACTCAATACCCATTCGTTTTGATATGGAAATATCAGGAATACAAATGTATGGTTACTAAATTAAAGCCTTTACACATGGGATTAATAAACACATTATGATGAGGTATACATCGATTTTATATGTTGATAATGTTTATAACATTATATATTATGATAAATAAGATAATTGTAACGATGCAAATCTTGATGATGTAGAATACAGAGATAATGGCGATGATGGTAGAATGATGATGTTTTTGTCTTTGATGATTTGATGATAATGGTAATTTTCTGCGGCTGATGATAGTGAAGTGGGATGATTATGATCAGGATGCGGCTGTTGGAACTACTGTTTGAAGAAGAAAACCTACGCAATTACTCAAAGGAAACAAACAACAATATAATAATCTAGCATTTGTTTCCTTTTATCGGACTACTAGTAGAGTGCCTTTCGTGCGATTTTCTGTCCAAACAAAATTACTTACTTTTAATTATTTTCGGCAAATAAACCTGAGTATATGTACTAACGTATCTTTGCAAAACCTAGATCAGTAAATTTATGATAATGTACCTTTCAGATTGTGAGGAGGCGCCCTGTCAGAACGATGGCACGTGTGACAACCAGCAGAACGGATACACGTGCGCGTGTACGCAGGGCTGGACCGGTCCGATATGTGATCAAGGTGGGATTAACTTATGTGAAACTCGTTCGAGGAAACCTTGACTTAATGCATGTTCGTTAAGTGTCTCCGCTTGTGTGGTATTATTCGTTAAAAGGAAGTCACGTCTCGCTGAAATCCAATTTAGGCGGAATGTGTCATCCTGCATTTAGCCCAGTTTCCAAGAACAATGCCCATCTCATATTGGTAAGGAAGTTATCTTGTATATGCTGGTCTGCAACAGCAAAACATGTGGTAGTAAATTATGTTATATGATACAGCGCATCGTCAACACTATTATGCTAATCATCTTTGCAACCATTATAATCGATATGATGTTATAATTATAAAAATCATATTCATCGTTATCGTTGTCGCCAACGTCGTCGTCGTTTTTTGGCATAATATTAATGATACAACAACAACAACAACTTAAACCACAACAACACATACTACTACTACTACTGCTACTACTACTACTACTACTGCAAAGAACGCCATCATATGATTTTTCTATAGAAATTTCGTATTAAACACCACTGCCTTGCTGCATTATTATATGTAGCAGCTTTACTATTATTACAGAGGAAGAGCAGTGGGTCTCTAATGTGATAGGGTTTTCGTCGCAGTATTCGAACGAAAGGTAGGTACTGGAAGTTTTAATATTCATTAACTCGAGCAATTGTGTGCGAGCCGAAGAAGTAATTTGCATGACTTCTATGGCGGCAGGGAATTGAAATGAAACTATTACTGGAACCAATTATGTACTTCACCTGAACATATTGTTAACAAATACAATAACAATATGTCCTTTAATATATTATTTCCAAATCATATTACCCGTGTCGAATATAGCAGTTTACCCAATTATTGATATTTAAGTGCATGCTATTGGCAGTATCATGTTTTTGTTCCGGAGATTTGTTGAAGCCATTTATGCTGAAACTATATTTAAAAACAATTTTCGCTGCAAAATGTGGAGGTGTCATGTCCTACTTTGCGTTGTTACATTTAATAAAAAACAAAACAAACTAGTGTACAGTACGTTAAGGGCACATTTACAATAGATTTCTGATCATCCAGGGTAGAGCGGACCCCTTCTTCTGTTTTCATAATCACCCCTCCCCGAATCATTTTTGTTATATTAGCCTCGCTCTGAGAAAACAGGACTTTATACATGTCAGTCAATGGTCTACTCAACATGTCAGTCAATGGTCTACTCAACATGTCAGTCAATGGTCTACTCAACATGTCAGTCAATGGTCTACTCAACATGTCAGTCAATGGTCTACTCAACATGTCAGTCAATGGTCTACTCAACATGTCAGTCAATGGTCTACTCAACATGTCAGTCAATGGTCTACTCAACATGTCAGTCAATGGTCTACTCAACATGTCAGTCAATGGTCTACTCAACATGTCAGTCAATGGTCTACTCAACATGTCAGTCAATGGTCTACTCAACATGTCAGTCAATGGTCTACTCAACATGTCAGTCAATGGTCTACTCAACATGTCAGTCAATGGTCTACTCAACATGTCAGTCAATGGTCTACTCAACATGTCAGTCAATGGTCTACTCAACATGTCAGTCAATGGTCTACTCAACATGTCAGTCAATGGTCTACTCAACATGTCAGTCAATGGTCTACTCAACATGTCAGTCAATGGTCTACTCAACATGTCAGTCAATGGTCTACTCAACATGTCAGTCAATGGTCTACTCAACATGTCAGTCAATGGTCTACTCAACATGTCAGTCAATGGTCTACTCAACATGTCAGTCAATGGTCTACTCAACATGTCAGTCAATGGTCTACTCAGATTAGCCTTTGATGTCCGCAATGGGTAATGGGGGACGACACTGTCCGCTTTTATGCAATTTGCGTTTAAATGAAGACTCTTCTAAACGAAATGAGGTCTTTGTGTAAAGTGTCGTCCCTGATTAACCAGTGAGTGATGCACAGGCTAATCTTGGACGACACATTCAACCATATGCATAAAGCCTAATTTTCTAAGAACGCGGCTCATGTAGTGTAATTCGTTTTTCAGCCATAGTGCGCAGGAAATACTGGGTGCTCCAAATGTGTACCCTACATACGAGGCTAGCAGTAAAGGCTGGCTCCCAAATGGAAGTCACATCGACGCAAACCAATTCTTGGAGGTTGGGAACTTACACCGTTATTGATCATTTGTATTGTCCTCCTATCGTTACGATTCATAAATCACTTTTTAAAACAAAGTGTTAACGTCATAGAATAATACCGTAATAGCTTTGAAATGTGAATTATTTTAATAAATCATCGCTTAAAGGCGCCATTCTACGGTGATCTCGAAATTCTCTCCTCTTTTGTTTGATGCACCCTTCCTTCATTTACTGCACCGCTCTTTTTTAATTGCACTCCCCTTTTATTTAGTTTTGCACTACTCTTTTTTTCCATCTCGTGGCCCCGACATAGCTAACTCGTATTTATAGTAGTAGCCTTGCCTTTAGGACGTTTTCATTTGCTGATTAATTTGAGGGAACAAGATGTCGTGGCCACGAGATAGAAAAAAGAGGAGTGCGATTTAAAAAAAGAGGAGTGAATGTCACCTCTATGCCACCGTACCATTCTGTCTGCATCGTACTTTTCCATTAACACAAAACTGACTATTTGAAAATATTAGAGTGTCTATGTTTAAATTTTAATAAAAAATGTATTATTCAATGCTTTGAAACTCGTAATACACGTCCCATCGTGTAGTTTTGGTGTTCAGTTCCAGTTCGCCACTTTAGTATTCGTTTCAAAAGTTGACGTCTACGAGACTTACAATGCTGGCGGTGTCAAGGCCATTAAGTGCCTCGATTATATCACCGGTAAATGGATAACGCTATGGTCGACGACCGAAGTATCCGTTATTTATTCTGCGAGGATATTCAGTCCACTGTTAAGGGTAAGAGAACGAACAGATAATTTAGGTTGAGTAAGTTTAAACCTCTTAACAGGTTTAAACCCGAAATTATTTGCTTGACAATTTTCGAGGGCCCGTGACCCTTGACATACCGGTAACCATGCTAATGTGCTTTGTCGTACTGTTTGTATGGCCCTGTATCTTACATACGGGTAATTGATAATTTGCATTAAATGAAATACTAGGTTTCACTAATTTCTCTCGTGGTAATGGAACATGAGTTTCATTGTTCCGTTATATTTCGTTATAGTCGTAAAGAAAATTTGGAGACTTCATTACTTATAACGCGTGGTATTGGCATGAATAGGTCTCAATAGGACGTGGCGTCCTTGTGAGGATGCTAAGTGGACGACATTCGCGTGTAACGGACGCTATTATTTCATTATACATGTAATAAATAATCGAATCATCAAGGCTGTACTCTCTAAACAAATTATCCTATTTATTAGTACTTGGAGGCATGTTTTACACTTAGACTGTTGTTCTGGTTTTATCTTTAACCCTTTGCATGCTGGGAAATTTGTCGTCTGATAAAATGTCGTCTGCTGAATTTGTAAAATAAGCATTTTCTTCATTTTTTTTTCAAAGAATACTATCAGAATAGCAAACAGTTTGGATCCAGATGAGACGCCACGTTCTGTGGCGTCTCATCTGGATCCAAACTGTTTGCAAAGGCCTTTAAAATTCAGCTCCAGCGCTTTAAGGGTTAACATACATTGATGGGTCTGCACAACTTAACCCATGAAATATGATAAAGTTAGAGACTAGAGTACGACATTGCACTGAAAAAGTTACTCTCCACTATAAAACGGACTGCAAAAAGAGAAGGTGCAAACACAGTTGATTTTGTTTTGTGTCATGCTCTTTGTTTGTTTATTGTTCTTTGTGTACATGACATCTGTTTTACTTTTTCTTTAATCGAGTCAGCGTAGATTACACTTTAAGTATTGATATGGTTATTGGGGTCTGTATGTGCGAATTGTTGCTTGTTTCGCTTAAATGTGTCGCTTTTACATTGAATTCTATGGGCCAAATATTGAGTGTATTGTGACCTGTGCAAATAGGGCGAGTATACAGTAAGAGCGATGAATTCAATGGCCATGTAAGCTGTAAGTCTGCGCCATGCGCAAGAATATCTATTTCACTGCACTCTTTCTAAGTCAGCGATTATGTCAGTGCGTTCCGCACGCTGTGAACGCGTTCGAAACCTTCCAGCATTACCGTTCTACATATCTGTCGGGTCGCAACATGTTTTCGCGGTCATCGCCGCGTTCTTTGTGGACGTGGCGGATGTAGTAAGAACACACAGCTCTGACGTGAAAGAAGTATCACCGCACTATTTTATGAATTCAAGTCGACTCATACAAACGTGCGTGTAGTAAATCTGATTTTCTCAAACTTATTGTTGCAATGCTTTCTAAAAACGTTTTAGAGTAAATTAACAGAAAATTCCTTCTCGACCGGTAAACATATTGCACGTGGTTCTTTTTTCAGTCTCAAGAAATTTGTTTCTCGAACCACATTCGGCTGGATATCGACTGTACCGTGGGTGTCTGGGTGATGATAGACGCTGTACGGCTGCACGGCTACCAGAGATGTAAATGCTTTAGTACACGCTTTATGCAATGCTGTATTTTAATGACATGTATGATTGAGATGTACTTTCAGATAAAAAGCATCGTGCACGGAAACTATGCCAATCGGTTCATTTAAGAATTCAAAATTCGCCTCTGACACATCGGATAGCTATTACCCCGGCAAGCAACAAAATAAAAAACACAAAAAGCAATACACAGCTGGCATGCACAACTTTAACAAAAACTTGTTGATTTTGTATCAAACTTTAGAATGTAGATTATGAATTTTGGTACTACGTTATACGTATGCGTTCTTCAACATTTGCGTTTCTAGAATATGAAAACATGGTCAGTCAAAGCGAACATTGTATCATAGTCTTTCAAGTGTTTTCTTTAGATTAAGTGCTTTAATAATGCAAGTACATGTGTAATCCATAACAATCTCAACTCCTATATCACCGTAGCAGAAAAACAAGACATAGCTGTAATTTCGCATGATGATGCAACGCATATTAAAAATCGCAATCGCAACTAGGTGTTATGGGAGCCTCGTTCTGGGAAAACATGGCTTAATGCATGTGCGTAAAGTGTTGTTCCAGATTAGCACGTGCAGCACACACAGGGTAATCAGGACCGACACTTTACGCTTTTATATTCTGCATTGTAAGACTGTCTTTTTTAAACAAAAATCTATTCCTGGCGGAAACTGTTGTTCCTGATAAGTTTATGCGCACTGCACAGGCTGGTCTGGGACGAAACTTTACGCTCATGCATTGAGCACTATTTTATCATAGCGAGACCCCATCTGTAACATGATCACCATTTCCTTTTTCGTTCAGACAGCCCTCTGGTGAATTTGCAGTTGTCGGTAGCATGGTCCCCCGACGAGTATATGATTGTAGACTACCACAATGGCATTCATGCCGGCGACGAAGATAAATTTCCGTTGTTAAGCTTATCGTTCGGTGTCCGATACTTGGAGCTGAAAATGAGACATACCTGGAGCCCGCTCAAACTATGCGAAGTGTGGGTGCTGGGTTATCAGCTCTGTAAGTTTAGTACTATTTTCAGCATTCGTATTAATGAAAACAGTACTCTGACGGAATTGCAGCTGTTCGTTATTGCGTAAAGCCAAGAACACAGTAATAAAGCTCTTTGGTGTAAACCTGACTTCGGTTATCAAAATCAAAATGGGTCCTTATTTTGGTCAAGCCCACAATTCGTGTATAGAAGTATATAAACATAGTGAATCAAAACGAGCTTAGGATTTCTCTTGTACATTCTCATTTAGACAGTTATCATTGTCATCATTATCATCGTCGTTGTCATCATCAAAATCCCCATCATCGTTATAATTATCACCACCAACTTCGCCTTCGTAATATCATATCTTCAGCGTTATCATCATCACCTTCATTATAAACATTAACATAATCAGCAGCATTGTTTTCTCAGCACCAGAAAAACAATATTACTAGAAACTCAATACCCATTCGTTTTGATATGGAAATATCAGGAATACAAATGTATGGTTACTAAATTAAAGCCTTTACACATGGGATTAATAAACACATTATGATGAGGTATACATCGATTTTATATGTTGATAATGTTTATAACATTATATATTATGATAAATAAGATAATTGTAACGATGCAAATCTTGATGATGTAGAATACAGAGATAATGGCGATGATGGTAGAATGATGATGTTTTTGTCTTTGATGATTTGATGATAATGG